>NW_014596875.1:0-569 GCF_000485595.1 Priapulus caudatus | reverse complement strand
GGTTGAATAGCACTGTATTAGTCGACAGCCTCTACTGAGAGTCTCTACGTACAGTCTCTACTGACTGTTTCTACGTACAGCCTCTACTGGAAGTCTCTACGTACAGTCTCTACTGACAGTCTCTACGTACAGCCTGTACGTACAGTCTCTACGTACAGTCTCTACTGACAGTCTCTACGTACAGCTTCTACTGACAGTCTCTACGTACAGTCTCTACTGACAGTCTCTACGTACAGTCTCTACGTACAGTCTCTACGTACTGCCTCTGCTGACAGTCTCTACTCACAGCCTCTACTGACAGTCTCTACGTACAGTCTCTACGTGCAGTCTCTATGTACAGTCTCTACGTACAGCCTCTACTGACAGTCTCTACTGACAGTCTCTACGTACAGTCTCTACTGACTGTCTCTACGTACAGCCTCTACTGACAGTCTCTACAGACAGTCTCTACTGACAGTCTCTACGTACAGTCTCTACTGACAGTCTCTACGTACAGTTTCTACGTACAGTCTCTACTGACAGTCTCTACTGACAGTCTCTACTGACAGTCTCTACTGACAGTCTCTACT
>NW_014596874.1:0-569 GCF_000485595.1 Priapulus caudatus | reverse complement strand
CTACTACACCCTACTACAGCCTACTACAGCCCTACTACAGCCCTACTAACAGCCCACTAAAGCTATATATATATATATATATAATTATATATAACCAAACTAATACCTATAGGTTGACATGCAGATCTCTCGTTTGTAGCGCCCTGGGATTGATTTTTCCTAGCTTAGCTCGACCTCGACCGTTGATAGCGAGGATGTCTCATATAAATTAACTTAATATACTATAAATTTTGTTCTTTGAAACAGACCTATGCTCTACTCGCAGCATTGCTCGACGCTGTATATAACTCAACGGACGCATCATGGCTAAACGTTATGATGCGTAACGAAACATTAACACGTCGTATAAATAGATCAAAGACTAATTGAAAAAAGATTAAATGTATTAATTGCCTATTTCACTCGTACTCAGGTCACGTGCGCAGACTGCCATGGCATTCCGTTTCACGAAGTCTGGTTGGCGGCCAACGTTACGGACAAACTAGACGTGTTTTTCGTCACAAAGTGGGCACCGCCAAGCTGGGAGCCAGTCTATATAAGTAAGTAAACGAACTTTCCCGCGACGTATA
>NW_014596873.1:0-569 GCF_000485595.1 Priapulus caudatus | reverse complement strand
GGCGCCTCTGTCGTGCGCGAGGTGGCGCCTCTGTCGTGCGCGAGGTGGCGCCTCTGTCGTGCGCGAGGTGGCGCCTCTGTCGTGCGCGAGGTGTCGCCTCTGTCGTGCGCGAGGTGGCGCCTCTGTCGTGCGCGAGGTGTCGCCTCTGTTGTGCACGAGGTGTCGCCTCTGTCGTGCGCGAGGTGTCGCCTCTGTCGTGCACGAGGTGTCGCCTCTGTCGTGCGCGAGGTGGCGCCTCTGTCGTGCGCGAGGTGTCGCCTCTGTCGTGCGCGAGGTGGCGCCTCTGTCGTGCGCGAGGTGTCGCCTCTGTCGTGCGCGAGGTGTCGCCTCTGTCGTGCGCGAGGTGTCGCCTCTGTCGTGCGCGAGGTGTCGCCTCTGTCGTGCGCGAGGTGGCGCCTCTGTCGTGCGCGAGGTGGTGCCTCTGTCGTGCGCGATTTTTGTTCTTGTACTCACTCGTTCGTGTTTGGTGTTGATTTTGTGTCATGCCATTTGTTTATTTCCCGTTGGTTTTTGTGGAGGGGTTGTCTCTGTTTGCAGTGCCTGTTCTTCGTGAAGATGTACGTGATATA
>NW_014596871.1:0-569 GCF_000485595.1 Priapulus caudatus | reverse complement strand
AATATAATATAATATATATAATATATTTATTAGCTCTTGATATATATATATGTGTGTGAGTATATAATTATACATATGTACGTAGTTCTAGGAGCTTCCTTTCAGATATATAGAATTTATAACTGGTCATCCTTATTACTCGTAATTACGTATAACTATACTCACGAGCACTCACGATTCTCTCGTGACTCCTGTGTCGGTGTTGTAGCAGCTGCCTTTATAACGGGCAATAACGTGTGTGCGGCCCCCGTCATCAGACGACATTTGCGTGGTTGTGTAGAAACACTCCCGTTTTCGCTCCAGCAACCGAGCGTACGCGCGAGAACACACGGCGAAATTTCGCACGAATCATTTGCCCATCTCCCTTCTTTGTGCGCGTCCACCGTCGACGCCCGTGTCCGTGTTTGACGAAGGTGAAACCAACCTATGCAGTGTTTACCGTTACGCGCATGCGGGGAGCAAACACTGCACACTCCACTGCCACCGCTGCTAACACAGGCGTGTGGTCACCGTTACTCACTCTCTCTCTCTCTCTCTCTTTCTCTCTCTCTCTCTCTCTCTCTCTCTCT
>NW_014596870.1:0-569 GCF_000485595.1 Priapulus caudatus | reverse complement strand
GCGTAGGTACGTGAATGCATGTCTGTGTGCGTGCGTACGTGCGTGCGTGCGTGCGTGGGTACGTGAATGCATGTCTGTGTGCGTGCGTGCGTGCGTGCGTGTGAATCATGCGTCATCATCATAGCAACAGATTCATACTGGAATGGAAGACATTGCTGGACCCAGCGTGAAACACACAAGCTCAATGACCCACGAGCGGAATTCAAAGAAAAAACATGGAAAAGAGCGAGATTTGTTTCGTGTGCTATTTTTACGTTCAGGGCGACATGACTCTAACATCGATCCAATTTGATTCGAAACCAGCAGTTTTAGTAGATTTTTAAAGGAATTTAAACGAATGATAGACTTATAGTTCATGTTTTCTTTCCCGCGTTCAGTGACTCCTCAACATTAGTAAAATAAATGTTACCGATTAAGATTACGTGTGGTTGGTTGTTTGGTGCATTTACGTCGTATAACTCTAAATAAAAGAGGTCGTTGATAAGCGTCCCCCAAACAATAAATAGTACTTTTAAGAATAATAAACACTAATTACAGTCAAAGCACGTCAAGATATCGCAGTAATGATT
>NW_014596869.1:0-569 GCF_000485595.1 Priapulus caudatus | reverse complement strand
CAGCAACTTCGCAGGGCCGCAGCACGCGTGCGTCTGTCACTCACACACACACACGCACGCACGCACGCACGCACACACACACACACACACACACACACACACACACACACACACACTATATCTGCATCAGTGTTAGCATCAGTATCAGTATCAGTATCAGCATCAGTATCAGCATCAGTATCAGCACCAGCACAGCTCAGCCTCTCATGATCTGCACGCTCGACTAATAATTAGAAACGCCTAGTACCGATGTCATCACATATAACGTAAACGACGCTTCGTCTTACTACGAAGTATAAGCTAAGAAGCCGTTGTGCGTAAAGACGGCGGAGGCCGTAGAAAAGCACGGCCATCTGTTTCACAGAGACACCTATATACTACTTCTCACTCCCAGACGCACACACATGCGTGCGCTCGCGCGTGCACGCACACACTCCCCTCCTCCAGATATTTGCGTAGACACTACATCTACATCTCATCGCTCTCCACACACACAGACACACACACACACACACACACACACACACACATACATACACGCACACGCACACGCACAGACACACACACAC
>NW_014596868.1:0-569 GCF_000485595.1 Priapulus caudatus | reverse complement strand
GAGAGAGAGAGAGGCGGTGGCGCCATCGATGTGATGGGCAAGGGGGACAGGAATGCGATAGGGACAAGGGACGGAAGGGAAGCGATAGATGAAGGAGAGGGAAGCGGTGGCAATGGGATTGATGGAGCACTAGGGGACCGATGGGGGATAGGGAGAACGTAGCCATGTGGAGAGAAGCGAGATGGGGAGAGTACGCACGCACGCACGCACGCACGCAAGAACGAACGAACGCACGCACGCATGCACGCACGCACGCACGCACGTTCTTGAACGCACACACGGACGCACGCACGCACGCACGCATTCGCGCACACACGCACGCACGCGCGGTGATGCGTACTCCATTCCCCTCGCTCCAGCAATTAGCGCGTAATGCGAGCAGCAGCAGCAGCGGTGGCCGCAGTACGTAGCAGCTACCGACATCGGCAGGCAGGCAGGCAGACAGACAGACAGACAGACAGGCTGCCGGGTGCCGCACGGCGCTACTAATTGCTGGCACATGCCACCAACACTTAAACACGTAGAGCGCACGCGCGGACCAGCTATCTTTGTCCCGCCTGTTAGAAGAG
>NW_014596867.1:0-569 GCF_000485595.1 Priapulus caudatus | reverse complement strand
GCACCCTCGCGGCAGATGCCAAACTCTCATTATTCGAACACAGGCCCCAGGGCCATTGCATTTATGTACTGGGTAATGAGACCGAGGGCGTGTCTCGCCCTGTTATGGCGCTTGCCGACACCCGCCTATCCATTCCCATGGCAAATGGCGTGGAGTCGCTTAATGTGGCTGTAACTGCCAGTCTTATCGCTTATTCAAGCTTTCTTGTAAGGTAGACGCTCTCATTTCAACGACGCCCCGCAGCCAATGCCGTCACTATCGCCGCCGCTTGCATCAGGGCAACGCCTACCAACACTGCTGAAAAACGTCCCGCATCCATCAATGGGCCCAGTAACAGGGGCGAGATCGCCATACCCACATCCAGGCCAGAGTAAACAAATCCGTACACGCGCCCATAGGCGGCCTGACCAAAGCGGGCGGTGGCCGCGCGACGTACTAGCATATCCCGCGACGGCCCGGCGATACCGGTGAAGAAACCGATTCCAGCTGCCAGCGGTAGTACACTCCAGGGCGGTAATTTGCCGCTCGCCAGCACCAGGGCAAGTAATGCAGCAACAGATAGTGCCACG
>NW_014596866.1:0-569 GCF_000485595.1 Priapulus caudatus | reverse complement strand
GGTCGTCTCTCTCTCTCTCTCCTCTCTCTCTCTCCTCTCTCTCTCACGCTCTCTCCCTCTCTCTGTCTCCCGCTCACTATCACTACCTCACCATCTCTCTCTCTCTTTCTTTCTCTCGCCTGGGTGGTGATGGGGGGTCGGACTATAATTAGCAGCGTGTTGTGTGCTGCGAGCCATCAGCGCCGGTGTATCCGTCCGTCGTCAGCGACTAGGTGACTGACCCCACCTGCACGTAGTACGGTCACCGTCACGGCTGGAGGACTGCGATGCTGGCTGGAGGGCGGAGGGGGGGGGGGTTAGGCGAAGGTAACAACAACACGGTTACTGCGTCAACAACTCGGGAATGCTTAGCTGCGGGGAGAGAGGTGGCAGGAGAGGGTAGGTAGGAGGGTGGGAGGTGGGAGAGTCGAAAAGAACACCCACAAGCACGCACGCACGCACGCACAAACGCACATACACACACACACCACACACACGTACGCACACCCGCACACACACACACACACACGCACACACACGTACGCACGTACGCACACACGCACGCACACACACACGTACGCGCGAGTAAT
>NW_014596865.1:0-569 GCF_000485595.1 Priapulus caudatus | reverse complement strand
ATAGACTTTATTGTCAATAATTGCCGAGCGGTCGTTACGCCATTGTTGCGTGATGGCATCGGTTTCGTACACTTTAATGCTTTCTAGTGGATAAAGCGTACCTGTGAAGGTGTTGATATCGTAGCGAAACAGTGCGTCATATTGCCATTCATGAAAGGTACTGGCGGTATCCGTCTCTGAGAGCATGTCGTTATTATGCACGCTGATGGGGAGTGCAATACGTATATCGCCATCCTGTTGCAATAGAGAAGTAAAGGCGTGATGTGTTGTGGATACCGCTGTGTTTGAGCCACGTTGACCAATCTTGATTTGATTGCGTTCAAAAGGTGCACTGGGGTCGCTAACATCAATGAGTGACAGTTTTACGCCTTGATACCATGAACCTCGGTCATCACCCGTTTCTGAGTCAGCAGGAATGGCATCTTTGCCAATGGCTAGCACAAAATTTTCACCGATAGGGTGCAGGTAGTCAGAATAGCCATTCATTTCTAATTCTCCAGCAATATAAGGGTCGGCAGGGTCAGATAGGTCGAGAATATAGAGCGGATCGGTGGTTCTAAAGGTTACCA
>NW_014596864.1:0-569 GCF_000485595.1 Priapulus caudatus | reverse complement strand
ATGTTATTCTATATGTCTGTATATGTATTCTATTATGTCTGTATATGTTATTCTATATGTCTGTATATGTTATTCTATATGTCTGTATATGTTATTCTATATGTCTGTATATGTTATTCTATATGTCTGTATATGTTATTCTATATGTCTGTATATGTTATTCTATATGTCTGTATATGTTGTTCTATATGTCTGTGTATGTTATTCTATATGTGTGTATATGTTATTCTATATGTCTGTGTATTCATGGAGGCTGTCTGTGAGAGGGAGGCTTACCGAGCTTATTCGAGGTGCTGAACACTTTCTCCTCTATTCCCGGTTCGATGGGGAAGTGACCGTACGGTTCCATGCACAGCTCTAACCGGTCCTCCAGCGACGTGTACCTGAACGTCTACACATAGTACAAGATAATTACTCATTATATAGCAGTCTATATATCCTCTCTCTCATTCTCTACATGTACCCCACCTAACCACCCACCACCCTCACACCCCGGCCTTAACTTACGCAGATAAGGTCTATGTCCCCCTGACCTCAGTTTGACCTGGCTCGTTTAGCTATTTCTGACT
>NW_014596863.1:0-570 GCF_000485595.1 Priapulus caudatus | reverse complement strand
TCTCTCTCTCTCTCTCTCTCTCTGTCTCTCTCTCTCTCTCTCTGTCTCTGTCTCTTCCTCTCTCTATCTCCCCCTCTCCCTCTTTTTATCTGCCTTGTTAGCAGCCTCAGCGAGCTAAGACGTAGCAGCGCATGCCGTACGTGAACACGACAATGCCGAACCGCTAGCAGGCAGACGATGAAGCCATGATGAAGCCATATAGAAACAGCTTCACGGAAGATGCTACTGTCGGCGCGTGCGACGGACGCGGCTACCGATGAAAGGGCGGCGCGAAATCTACAATAACGGCGATTTATAAGGCGATATATATATAATATAAGGCGAATAAGCATAGATGGACACGCGAATAGCATGTGATGCTAGCGTAGAGTAGGTATATACAATCCGTTTATCATGACCTGTCGGCAACCAGCGTCTGTTCATACGAATGAGATTACGAACGTCCCATGGAACGCCTACCTTTCCGCTCCTCCTCCTCATCATCATCGTTCCGTCCTCCACCTCCTCCTCCTCCTCTCCCGCCTCCTCCTCCTCCTCCTCCTCCTCCTCCTCCTCCTCGTCATCGTTCCG
>NW_014596862.1:0-570 GCF_000485595.1 Priapulus caudatus | reverse complement strand
ATAAGTCCTGTGGAGGGCGGTTAGACGTGGTCACTAACACTACGTTTTGCTCAAAAAGATGTTCGAACAATTTGCCAAGGAGCATGGCATCGGTAATGTCGTTGACGTGCATTTCATCTAAACAAATGATGTCGGCTTTATGAGAAAGGTTTTTGGCAACGGTCTGTAGCGGATCTTCTACATGCTTTAATGTCGCTAAATCTTCATGCACTAGTTGCATAAAGCGATGAAAATGTAAACGTAACTTCTTTTTGCTTGGAATGAGCTTAAAGAAGTAATCGACCAGATGGGTTTTGCCACGACCAACACCACCCCAGAGATAAAGCCCTTTTCTGCTGGGTTTTGCTTTGTTTATTTTACCCGTACGAGAGAAGAAATTACCAAAGTGAGTACGCCTGTCTGTGGAGCAGGGGGCAAGAAGGGCGTTATACACTGTTTGCAGCTCCATCATTACGCTGTGCTGAAATGGGTCGGCGACCAGTTCGCCAGCGTCAATACTCAGCTGATAACATTCAGAAAGGAAATTGTCGCTTGCTTTTGGTGCAATAGCAGCGGTAGATGTTTCTGGTG
>NW_014596861.1:0-570 GCF_000485595.1 Priapulus caudatus | reverse complement strand
CTCTCTCTCTCTCTCTCTCTTCTCTTCTCTCTCTTCCTCCTCCCTCTCTCTCTCTCTCGCTAAACTATATAGTATACTCCGTCGGCGCTGATGAGAGTGACGTGTCTTGGCTATCGGGACCCGCAAGAAGTTGTAAAGATGCGACAATGGGAGTGGGGTCAACCCGGAAATAAAACCTGATCAGCATGCTAGCGGCTCGTTCGTTATTGTTACCGATATCTATAGAACAGCGAACGCGTTAAACTGTCTCCCTTGACAGCAGCAAACAGCAGCAATACTCAATAACAGATATCTCAATAAACAGGAAGTTATAACCGTTGGGGACATTGATCATTGGGGACATTGATGTTCGCATTGTAAGACGGTGAGAGAGGTAGGTAGGACAAGTGGTTTGATCGGCGGACTTGTCGGTAACAGTGAGAGCTTGACGCGAGCATCGGACACGGTATCACACACACACACACACACACACACACACACACACACACACACACACACACACACACACACACACACACACACACACACACACACACACACACACACACACACACACACACTACTACTACT
>NW_014596860.1:0-570 GCF_000485595.1 Priapulus caudatus | reverse complement strand
TATTAGACAATGCTGATTACCAGCCTGAGCTAGATACTTCAGTTGAAGATTTAGTTGCTGAAATCTACCGTCCAGTTCGTACTTACCTTGAGCATAAAGACTACTCAACGCTATCGACGTTAATCCTAACTACATCACTCCAAAATGTTGCAATTCCGTTTGCAGAAAATTATGGATGAGTACGTAGCTGGTGTTGCAACATACTACAACACTAATGCGGAAATGATGAAAGTAGCTGGCGAAAAAATCGACACGCTTAAAGAAGATGCACTAAAAATGCGTGCTAAAGACCTTCACGAATTACTTCGTGCTTGGGAAAATTATCACCGCATTATCACTGCTGAAGCTCATCTGAAACACATCGAGTTCCGTCAAGAATCACGTTACCCTGGTTTCTACTATCGTGCAGACAAGAACTTTGTTGACGAAGAAAACTGGCATTGTTTCGTGAATTCTATTTACGACAAAAAGACTCAGAAGTTTACATGCTTCAAACGTGCACACGTTGATTTGGTAGACAAATCTAAACTGTTCAAGTAATTTTTGAACTAGTGTGACATGAAGATCCGG
>NW_014596859.1:0-570 GCF_000485595.1 Priapulus caudatus | reverse complement strand
CTGACGTTTTTAATAAGAAAACAGCGAATATAGTTAAAAAGTATTCTGCGGGATTAACTCGCCGTATAAACATTATTGCAGACAAATCAATGTTAGCGGCTTTTTCAGAAGGCAGCCATACGATTACATCTTCACATGTTAAATCCGCAGCAATTGATAGTGAGTTTAATGGCGCAAAGGTGAGTAAAAAATTAGTTGTGATGGTGGCAGGGGTAGCGCTTGTAATCGTGGCGTTAGTTGCAGGTTATTTTCTCGGCAAACAAAATCCGCAGATAATTGCAAATGTTGTTGAACCAATAGGCTACCAGCAAGAAACACTAGCGCCGATTCTTAAGGCTGATGTGGTTGAACCAGTCGTAGTTAAAGCATCAGCATCACAAGTAATAGCAGATAGACTTGAAACGACGAAGTCTTGGCTTAACAGTACTGCTGATTCTCATTACAGTATTCAGCTGTTTATGGCGCGTACCAGTGATGCTGATAAAGTTGAAGCGTTTTTACAAAATGTGCCGGTAATGCTTGATTTTACAAAGATTTACATCTATGAAACTGTTGTGAATGGTCGCGCAT
>NW_014596858.1:0-570 GCF_000485595.1 Priapulus caudatus | reverse complement strand
CGAGCGTGTGTGCGCACGTGTGTGAGTGTATGCGCGTGTGCGCGCGTGTGTGTGCGTGTGTGTGTATGTGCGCATGCGCACGACAATAAACACACACTGGCAGACTGCATCGACCGCGCATGCGCACGTGTATGTACGCACGCGCTTGCATCTCCTAACATGAAACCTGCCTATGTCGCCTGCCTAAGACCTGTCACCTGTCACCGGCCTATGTCACCTGCATGTCTCCTGCTTAACATGAACACGATGTATCAATCACACGGAGACCGCTACACCTGCACCTGTCAGTTAATGACGTAAGCAAATTACAACAAATATTTCCCTAGTCCTACACGTACACACTAGACTGGACCCACCGTCGTTGCGCCAACCGACGACCCGCCGAGCCGCACACCAGGAGACAGAACGAATCAGTTTCTACGCGACAGTCTAGGTGGGCTTCAATCCTACATGTGTAAGTGGTATTTAATTAGCCGCCAGGTGGCGCGCACCCCACGTTCATCTAAACGGCGCAACGTTGGTGTGTGTGTGTGTGTGTGTGTGTGTGTGTGTGTGTGTGTGTGTGTGTGT
>NW_014596857.1:0-570 GCF_000485595.1 Priapulus caudatus | reverse complement strand
TGTTTATGTGTGCGTCGCGTTACCAATGACAACAGCTCTCATACCTTCTTGGAATCCTTCACCTCATCCTCTGATAAACAAGATCTGCAAAGGAAAAACGATTTACGGTTTTAACTACAGTGAAATGAGGAAGTCTCTCACTCTCTCTTCCTCTGTCTGTCTGTCTCTCTCTTTCTCTCTTTCTCTATCTCTCTCTCTCTGCCTCTGTCTCTGTCTCTCTCTGTCTCTGTCTCTGTCTCTCTCTGTCTCTCTCTGTCTCTCTCTCTCTATCTGTCTGTCTCTCTCTCTCTCTCTGTCTCTGTCTCTCTCTGTCTCTGTCTCTGTCTCTGTCTCTCTCTGGCTCTCTATCTGTTTGTCTCTCTCGCTGTCAGTCTCTCTCTCTGTCTCTCTCTCTCTCTCTTGCGCGCTCTCTCTCTCTCTCTCTCTCTCGCTCTCTCGCTCTCTCTCGCGCGCGCTCTCTCTTTTTCTCTCCCTCTCGCTCGCTCTCACTTTCACTTTTTTATCGCTTCCCCTTCTCTCTCTGTCTCTCTCTCACACTCTTTCTTTCTGTCTGACTCTCTCTCTCTCTCT
>NW_014596856.1:0-570 GCF_000485595.1 Priapulus caudatus | reverse complement strand
GAGAGAGAGAGAGATCGCACGTGTGCACGTATATGTAAAAGAATATTTACAGCAATAATAGGCGGTGAGTGAGGGAGAGAGCGAGAGTGAACAGTGTGTGTGTATGTGCGCGCGTGCGTCCGTGCGTGCGTGTGCGTGTGCGTATGAATCCGTACATGCATGCGCGTGTGCGTATGAGTCCGTACATGCATGCGCGCGTGCGTGTGTGTGTGTGTGCGTGCGTGCGTGTGCGTGTGTGTGTGTGTGTGCGTGTGCGTGCGTGTGCGTGTGCGTGCGTGTGTGTGTGAGTGAGGCAGTCTCATTAGACCGGGTCACGCTTCAACCGCTTTCCACAGATTCATCTAAATTCAGCAACAAAGCAGCGAGGCAGCGACGCAGCGAGGCGACGAAGCGAGGAGGAATCGTGAGAAAATCTCTCTAGCATTCATTTTCCGATTCTGCTCGTTTTCTCTCTGCAGTCGTGTCGAGCGAGGCACGTGTCAGTCTGAATAATGAAGCACTCATGCACGCACGCACGCACGCACGCACGCACGCACGCATGTACGCACGCACGCACGCACGCACGCATGT
>NW_014596855.1:0-570 GCF_000485595.1 Priapulus caudatus | reverse complement strand
TGTACCGGCCTGAATATAGACAAACCCAATAAATAATGTCTATGTTCACAGTAAATCCGCCATCAAATGAGAAAGCACCATAATAGTGGCGAGTAACAACAGAGTGTTAAGAGTTGAGAGTCTGAGATTCGTGTTGTTGCGCTTTTAATTGCCATGCAACGAAGAATTAAATACTAAGCACACCCCATTGTTATATGCTTCCCCCATGTTTAAATGCGCAACTTGCATCGATGTTGTAATTCAGGCGTAATTCGCTGATTATATGCTTCCGCTAACATGAAAAAAAGGAAGAAAGCCAAACAGAGAGAGAGGACGAGAGAGAGAAGAGACGAGAAGATCAAGAAGAGACAATTTAGAAGCTACCAGATGCAGAACGGTAATAATCGTCTCGTGAGGTGCGGGAGAGAGAGATGAGCACGGTACTAGTGAAGAGGCGAATGGGCGCCACAACAACTCCCCAATACGGAACCGGAGAGAGGCAGGACAGGAGGGAGAGAGGGATGAAGAGGAGGCCACGAGCCGGAAATGACCAATCGGATATCGTGTGTCACCAAGAATGCAATCCCTGTA
>NW_014596854.1:0-570 GCF_000485595.1 Priapulus caudatus | reverse complement strand
ACGTTGTTCGTACCTTCGCGTTGAGCAGGAACACGTCCGAATCGCACGTGAAGTCCATACTGAGCATCAGCAGCATCATCTGCCGCATCACGGCGACGCAGCCGCCCCGCGGCAGGTAGGTGGCGCCGTCGTAGTCCGCGGCGACGCCACCGTCCGCGTCGGGCTCCGTCTGCGATCCCCCGCCGCCGCCGCCGCCGCCGCCGCCGCCACTGTGCTTGCCGTCGGAGCGTCGCACGTGCATGATGTCCTTGTAATGCTGCAGCGAGCCGGTGCCGCCGCCCTGGTGGCAACAAACAACAACGCACGGCGTCACCAGAAAGTATAGGTGAAGCATTTAATAAAAAACACACCAGAGGAAAGGAGGAGGGGGAGGAAGAAGAGAATGAGGAGGGGGAAGAGGAGGAGAGGAGGAGGGAGGAGGAGGAAGAGGAAGAGGGGGAGGAGGAAGAGGAGGAGGAGGGAGGAGGAGGAGGGGGTACCTTGTTCTCCTGCTGGCGTAGCTGCTTCTTCAGCAGGTTCTGCACACATCAGACACACACGCACGTGGAGGAGGAGGAGGAGGGAGGAGGA
>NW_014596853.1:0-570 GCF_000485595.1 Priapulus caudatus | reverse complement strand
GAAAGAAAGCGAGAGAGAGAGAAAAGAGAGAGAGGGAGAGAGAGATAGACAGAGAAAGAAAGAGAGCGAGAGAGGGGGAGGGAGAAACCGAAAGAGCGTGAAGGGAGCATGCCAGGAGAACGTATCGCGGTGAAGTTGTTCAGTAGGAGAACATGTCATCAGCCTAATGCGTACATTAATTCTACATGCTCGCCCAACACGAGTCGACCTGCCTTGGTGAGATGCCCCCGCTGGTAGCGAGTAGATGAGTTGTCGACCCCACCCCCCGGGGGGGGGGAGTGTTACATCCACGAGGTACACCTCCCGCGGCTAACAATACAGAATTCCTCTCCTAGGCCTGAATTTACCCATGAGCCACACGATCCCATCAGTTATTCCATACTGAGAACAATATATACATGTGTATATTATGTACATATACATATACATGTACATGTATATGTACATGTACATGTACATATACATGTATAATTATATTGTTCTCAGATTCCATACCAAACCCCCCCCCCCCCCGCGCGCGCCGCTCCCACGCTTCGTCGTCAGGAAAGATGTTGATGACATCAAATCCAA
>NW_014596852.1:0-570 GCF_000485595.1 Priapulus caudatus | reverse complement strand
CTCTCTCTCTCTCGCCCTCTCTCTCTTCTCTCTCTCTCGCTCTCTCTCTCTCTCTCTCTCCCTGTAGAGTACGTACGTACTACGGGGTAAAAGACGTTACTGTAATACAGTTCCCTCTGAATTCTGCTTCCCTCGCCAGCTAATAATGTTCGCTGGAAATACCCTAAACTATAACGTCTGATTTCTCGCCGCTAGCCAATGGCACGCCATGTTACTTTATCGCGCTTTCGCCGGCCACTGAAGTGATCCGTTACACGCTGGCGCGATGGAAATATTTCACAAACAAAAGCTAATTCCTGAAACTTAACTTGTAAATTAAATGAGAGACTGACGTCAGTCGGCACGCTGTAGACTGACACGCGTTTCCGTTCGCCGAGCACGCGGAGACGCACGGGCGCGACGGTGGTGACGGTCTATGCATTCTCGGCTGGAAACTGAGTTTAATTTCATGTCTAATGATGACGTTGTAAGTGGATACGGAGCGATCGGGTGCGTTACCACGGATGCCATATGTCGTATAAGATGCGGACCCACGGACGCCTCTCCCTCACTCACTCTCTCTCTCTCTCT
>NW_014596851.1:0-570 GCF_000485595.1 Priapulus caudatus | reverse complement strand
TTACCCACAGTGGACCGCCACTACCGCCAAAAAAAACCCGACAGAATTACAAATTACAAAAACCAACTTCTAAAAGCGCCGAAGACTTCGATTCCTTCCACCTCCATTCCCCGGAACCGCCTTCGTATAATCGGAAACGAGTCTCGTGTCGTCGGCACGCAGGAAGCAATACCGTACGGCTCGAAAAACACAGCACGTCGTATTTCAACACGGGGGATTTCAAGGGCAAACACGGTCGGCAGCGATCGATGGCGCCATCGACAAACTACGCCTGGATCGACAAACTACGCCTGGATCGACAAGCTCGTGGACCAGTAAGTTCAGGTAAGGGTATGCATGCATAGCATAGACTTTAGGTAGGTTTGAGATATATAGAGTGCATATACAAGATTACGATCCAGTAAACGCCTAACGTCATTTATGAGTAATGTATCTAGTAGTAGAATAGTAGTAGTAGCAGGAGTAAGATAATATAGGATCCTATTATAGGTATCTATATTATAGATATAATATAGTATATTATCTTACTCCTGGTAGTAGTAGTATAGTAAGTGACTTCGGCATTGGCTT
>NW_014596850.1:0-570 GCF_000485595.1 Priapulus caudatus | reverse complement strand
GTGCCATCTCCCTCCTCCCCTACCCCCGCCTACCACGGGTTTTCTTTCCCTTGTGGCTGTTTCTGTTAGCCCTCTCCTCCACAGCCGACACCGCAGTCGACACCGCCGCCGACACAGCAGCCGACACCGCCGCCGACACCGCCGTCGACACCGCAGCCGACGCCACCACCGACGCCGCAGCTGATCCCACCGCCAACGCCGCCGCCGACACCGCCGCCGACACCGAAGTCGCCGCTGACACCAAAGCCGCCGCCGCAGTCGACACCGCGGTCGACACCGCAGCCGACGCCACCGCCGACGCCGCCGCTGATCCCACCGCCAACGCCGCCGCCGACACCGCCGCCGACACCGAAGTCGCCGCCGACACCAAAGCCGCCGCCGCAGTCGACACCTCGGTCGACACCGCCGCCTACACCGCAGCCTACACCGCAGCCTACACCGCCGCCGACACCGCCGCCGACACCGCAGCCTACACCGCCGCCTACACCGCAGCCTATACACCGCAGCCTACACCGCAGCCTACACCGCAGCCTACACCGCAGCCGCCGCCGCAGCCTACACCGCAGCCTA
>NW_014596849.1:0-570 GCF_000485595.1 Priapulus caudatus | reverse complement strand
TTGTTACCCCGTAGCAGTACACACATCGCAGGACAGTATATCATAACCAGGGTCGACTCAAAGCTTCATATAACATGATACTACCAGATACTACTATATATATATATAATTATATATATATATGTGTGTGTATGTATAATATATGTATATATATATATATATATATAGGAGGAACTAACCTCTCATGTTGTTGATTGCCAGCCTGGTTTTTTCAGTATGTGTCGAAAATTTGTTGTCGTTGAAATAGAATAAAGTACTTCGACATGGAAAATATATGTGTGTATATAGTCAAAATACGTTTTATTGCAACGGTGTTCTTTGTAAGAAATGTATGTACTTCTTCCACGCACGCACGCATCCGCTTATATGTATATATATATATATATATATATATATTGCCTCGTGATCATGGTAGCATCATGTCACCAGGAGCAGTAGCTGTAGCCTGCCTGCTGCCTCGTGATCATGGTAGCATCATGTCACCAGGAGCAGTTAGCTGTAGCCTTGCCTGCTGCCTCGTGATCATGGTAGCATCATGTCACCAGGAGCAGTTAGCTGTAGCCTGCCTGC
>NW_014596848.1:0-570 GCF_000485595.1 Priapulus caudatus | reverse complement strand
CTTACTTTTCTCTTCTCTCTCGTTTTTGGCCGGCGTTTGGGGGGGCGACGCCCCCCCCCCCTGGCTACGCGCCTGATTTCAACAACAGAAAGACTAAATGCCTAATTGACCTACGCATCTCGTTGACACGTCGGCCAAGCTAGACCAGTGTATACATCCGTTTCAAGCGTACACGCCACAACCTTCCTGGGAGACTGGGAGTGGACCAGCCCGTCTCCCAGAGTTACCTGAACAGATAGCTGCACGGTAGATTTCGATATTCCACTATTGCCACGACCACGTATTACCGTACACGGTCAGATAATATACTGTTTACACGATTAAAATATGTACCTATTTCTGATCTCGACGATCGCATAGAGCATCATTCCTACTATCAGAAATCCCAGTGTGATCCACAACTTCGGGGCCATACATAGGAGTTGCTCCCAGGCAAAAGCAAAGACAAATCCTAGACTTTGCCACAGCCGAATGTTGGTAAATGCAGCCGTGTGTTCAGTGAACAAAACTCCATGGATGGCTGTGAAAGAAGGTAGAAATCGCCGACAGATGAACAGAATATGAACAATT
>NW_014596847.1:0-570 GCF_000485595.1 Priapulus caudatus | reverse complement strand
TATATATATATATATATATATATATATATATATATATATATATATTCACGTGTCTTCGTATATAGATTAAAAAAGTCCTATGCTGCTATATATATATTATATATATATAAGACTTTTTCAATCTATACGAATACAGGTGAAAATGTAGTCGCCAATCTCGAGTAAGTCTCGGCGCTTGCGCATAGATTCGAGGACGTCGGATCGGCAGTAGTGTGTATATTACACCTATAGTATCGCAAGGTATATCGGGCGTTTATCAACCGCACTACACGCTCACGGATACGCGCACCAAACAGACGCTCAACAGCGGTTGTTGCGTAATCGGAAATACGGTATATATAAAAATAGAAAAGATGTAATATTCCGAAATGTTTCACATTAACAAAATCCGAAGCAGTCATCCATAGACGCTAAACTACTTAATGTCTTTATTCAGTATCACTTCTTCAACCTACCCTACCACCGCCACGTCTTCATCTTACCTTCACTACCACCACCTCTCCAACCTTCACTACCACCACCTCTCCAACCTTCACTACCACCACCTCTCCAACCTTCACTACCACCACC
>NW_014596846.1:0-570 GCF_000485595.1 Priapulus caudatus | reverse complement strand
ATCTTCTTGCTCGAGGCTCATATCCTGAATAAATTTATCCCCGCCAACATCAAGGGTGCGAATTGTCACCGGGTGAGGCGCAATCCGTTCCACGATATCACTGTAGGCAGCGAACTGCTCATCCTCCCCTGGAGGCTGGCTGCAGTTCATGTAGAGAAACTCTGTCCGATAGAGACCGATACCAACAGCACCATCTTCCTGGGCCGCAGGGACCTCTGAGGCAATTTCTAGATTTGCACGGAGTGCGACCTTAAAATGATCTGTTGTCTCAGCGGGAAGGTCACGATAGCGGCCGAGCTCTTTCTCCAGATATTCAAAGGCCAGCTTGCGCTTCAAATACTCCTTGAAGGTCTCTTCACTCGGGTTCAACACCACAACACCTGTCGTGCCATCGATGATCGCCGACATATCGCTATCAACTACGGTTGTGGCCGAGTCCAGACCAACAACCGCAGGGATCCCCAGAGAGCGTGCCAGGATAGCCGTATGTGACGTTTTCCCTCCCCGGTCGGTCAAAAAGCCCACAACCTTGCTCCGGTCGAGTTGCATCGTATCGGCTGGCGACAGATC
>NW_014596845.1:0-570 GCF_000485595.1 Priapulus caudatus | reverse complement strand
GCGATCATATTTTAGCGCTGCCCCCCTAGCGGACAGACTGGTGCGGGCAGACTAGTGGGGGGGGGGCAAATAAGTGCGGTGCTGGGCGGACTAATGAAGTTGCTAGGTAGACTGGTGGGGGTGCTGGACGGACTAACAGGGGTTACTAGGTAGACTGGTGGGAGGGAGGGGGGGGGGTGCTGGACAGACTGATGGGGGTTGCCGGGAAGACTGATGGGGGTTGCTGGGCAGACTGATGGGGGATGCTGGGCAGACTGATGGGGGATGCTGGACAGACTGATGGGGGATGCTGAGCAGACTGGTCGGGGATGCTGGGCAGACTGGTCGGGGATGCTGGGCAGACTGATGGGGGATGCTGAACAGACTGGTCGGGGATGCTGGGCAGACTGGTCGGGGATGCTGGGCAGTCTGGTCGGGGATGCTGGACAGACTGATGGGGGTTGCTGGGCAGACTGATGGGGGATGCTGGGCAGACTGATGGGGGATGCTGGGCAGACTGATGGGGGTTGCTGGGCAGACTAATGGGGGTTGCGTGGGCAGACTGAGTGGGGGATGCTAGAACAGACTGAT
>NW_014596844.1:0-570 GCF_000485595.1 Priapulus caudatus | reverse complement strand
ACAGGAAGACTGAAGGAACCCCTTCTCTTCCCCTTCGTGTTATCCTCTATTTAACTGTTATCCTCTATTTAACCCTTTCAGTCTTCCTGTCCCTTTCTGTGTCTTCCCCAATCTATCGTGCGTGCGTGGGTGTGCGTGCGTGCGTGCGTGTGTGCGTATGCGCGTGTGTGTGTTAAGTGTTATCGCCTGTGTGCGTGCGTGCGTGTGCGTGCGTGCGTGCGTGTGTGCGTGTATGCGCGTGTGTGTTAAGTGTTATCGCCTGTGTGCGTGCGTACGTGCGTGCGTGTATGCGCGTGTGTGTTAAGTGTTATCGCCTGTGTGCGTGCGCGTGTGTGCGTGCGTGCGTGCGGGTGAGGCGTGAGTTGTTAGATTGTTTGCCTCTAACTGATGGAAATCAATGGCAGCTAGCGAGCTAGCGGCTAGCAGCTATAGCAGCTAGCGTCAGCGTCGACCGCAAATATACGCAGTGAGTGCCTTGCTCTCACGCGCCGCGGGCCTGCGTGCGTGCGTGCGTGCGTGCGTGCGTGCGTGCCTGCGTGCCTGCGTGCGTGCGTGCGTGCGTGCGTGCGT
>NW_014596843.1:0-570 GCF_000485595.1 Priapulus caudatus | reverse complement strand
GTTGGCCAAATTCTACAGGCTGCTCATTTTCGACTAGGATCGCTTTGATGGTTCCTGACTTATCGGCTTCAATTTCATTTAGCATTTTCATTGCTTCGATGATACAGATAGTGTCGCCGATAGATACCTTCCGCCCTTCTTCAGTAAAAGCTTTGGCGGTCGGTGATGAGGAGCGATAGAAGGTTCCTACCATGGGTGAGTCAATGGTTATTCCTGAAGTGGTGTCACTGCTGGGTGCTGCTGTTGGTTCGATGGTGGCAGAAACTTGAGGTGCTGCTGCTATTGTTGGTGTGGCGGCAATCACTGTCGGTGGTGCGCTATACCGAGTAATGCGCACAGACTCTTCCCCTTCTACAATTTCAAGTTCGGCTATGCCGCTATTTTCGATCAATTCAATGAGCTTTTTACTTTACGAACATCCATTTGAGTTTTCCTAGGTTATTTGCTTAAGTGCGTGGTGTTATTTTTTACCTCCGCATAGAAACCCACCGTTTAGTGATATAGGCGAGGCTAGAGTAGTAACAGATGAGCACTTTAGATGTGCGCAAATTAGTTGAGTCTCTCTTAAGC
>NW_014596842.1:0-570 GCF_000485595.1 Priapulus caudatus | reverse complement strand
GAGAGAGAGAGAGAGTAGAGAGTAGAGAGTAGATGGAGATTACACTGGGACAACACGTTCTCGTGTCCTCACACCCCGGCCACGTGCCTGGTCACACAGCGCCCTATAGCTTAGCTCTAGAACTATAGCGCTTCGCTCTGCTACGGGCCTGTTCTAGTCTGCTCAGGCTCTAGTTCTAGAGCTACCTATAGCTTCACACACACACTACACACACACACACACACACACACACACACACACACACACACACACACACACACAATCTGTTCTCATACCTCTCAACACCATGCCCTCACCCCCGCACCCTATGCCCTTTATTCGCCGTCGATCCTTGTCCAGGCGAAATTACAAACTAAAATCCTCCAACTGAACGCATCCGCGTTTTTTCGTTTTTGCAAATTATTGTCTGTACCGCTAATGACGTGCCCTAATCTTACGGCTCGACCCCCTGCTGCTTCTCATGGTGACGATGGCGATAATGATGATGACGATGATGATGATGATGATGATGATGATGGTGATGCTGATGAGGATGATGACGATGCTACGACGCGCAATTTGCTATTATCT
>NW_014596841.1:0-570 GCF_000485595.1 Priapulus caudatus | reverse complement strand
TCTCTCTCTCTCTCTCTCTCTCTCTCTCTCTCTGTGTTCGTTCTCGCGCTCTCTCTCTCTCTCTCTCTCTCTCTCTCCCTTCACTCTCTTTCCCGCTCTCTTTCTCTCTTTCCTGTTCTCTCCCTCTCCGCTCTCTCTTTCTCTTTTTCTCTCTAATTGTCTCTCCATCTGCACGCCTTCCCATGAATCGCATCTCATCATCGCTCCTCTCCATCCACAGGCCACATCCACTTCGACGCGAGTGAGAACTGGCGGCCTGGCACGCTCGTCGGCAAGCTCTTCGAGACGGTGGTGCTTCACGAGCTCGGTCACGTGCTCGGCCTGCCGCACGTGCCGGACAAGAACTCGATCATGCACACGTTCATCTACAGTACGCGCGCGAACTCGGACGAGTCACCGTTCCTCTACATGAAGGACGTTGAAGCGATACGCTCTCTCTACCGTGAGTGCGCTCTATGGTCGTTCGCCCCACCCTCACTCTCTCTCACGCACACACGCACACCTGCGCGCACATACACACACACGCGCGCGCACACGCGCGCGCACACACACACATACACACACACACAC
>NW_014596840.1:0-570 GCF_000485595.1 Priapulus caudatus | reverse complement strand
GCGCTGTTTGTTTGCACGGGAATGATTTACGCGTGTATCAAGTTTCTACAAGAATGGCATTCTCCATTAACCGTTCTTAACTTTATTTTATTAGGCACTGCGTCTGGTTTTACTTTGGCGACTGTCTTATCAGCGTTGATACAGACTGAGTTAACGAATTTCTATGCATCATGGGCGATTACCTTTACGGTATTAGCATTCATCTTCCGTTTAGCATCGGTTATTCGTAATAAGCGTATTACGCCAAAGTCCGATTTGCGTTCAGCGATTGGGGTGCGTCACCCGGGCATTATCCAAATTGCCCAAGGTTTCATGGGTGGCTCATTTAACACGCGTGAATATTTCCACGGCAAAACCGTGTCTTTTGTAAAAAATATCAAATATATTGCGTTTATCTTGGTGTTCCTAGTGCCCTTGATTCTATTGATTATTAGCTTAAACACAACTGGCTATATGATTCCGCTGCTTGCGATCATTGTTCAATACCTCGGTCTATTGGCAGAACGCTGGTACTTCTTTGCTGGACGCTAATCATCCGCAAAACTTGTATTATCAGAAGATTGCTTAAGG
>NW_014596839.1:0-570 GCF_000485595.1 Priapulus caudatus | reverse complement strand
CGCCTCCCGCCTTCTCCCCGCCTCCCCCTCCCCTCCTCCCCACTTCCCCCGCGCCTCCTTTCCACCTCCCCCGCGCGTCCTCCCTTGTGCCCCCTGCTCCTCTGCGCCTCTTCCCCACCTCCCACGATCTTCTCCTGCTACCCCCGTGCGTCGCGTTCCTTCTTCGTGCCATTAATCCTCGCTCGCCTGCCTCCAAACGAGAGTGCCCCTCTACGCACGCACGCACGCGCGCACGCACGCACGCACACAAGATAGAGAGAGTTTAGCTCCATAGCGGCAAAACAATGGGCCGCGCGCGTTCGAACAAAGCCGCCATGACATATCTTGCGACCCGTTGTTATCCAGGGGATGTCGGCGGCCTGAGTCTCGCCCCTGAGCACAGCCAGGGGGCGCCGGCGAGAGACGATGAATTCGGCGTACGACGAGGACTTGCTGGAAAACAGTTTCTTCCTGTGCCTGCAGACGAAGTATAAGGATCTGTACGATGCGGCGACGTCCAAGCAGTGGCTGGTGAGTGAGGAATATGTTAGGTTGTAATCTACCTGTAGATGCAGAATATCCAAGCAGTGA
>NW_014596838.1:0-570 GCF_000485595.1 Priapulus caudatus | reverse complement strand
GCGCTAGCTGGAGGAGAGAATACGCGCGCGTCTGGCAGCTAAAGTGCTGTGCAATGTTCGCTCACTGACGGTGACGGCGCCGTCAGCCGTACGTTGTTCAGAGACATTGTTCCTCGTCTTCCGCGGCGGCCGCGGCAAGGGGGGGGGTGGCGTGGCGACGACGTCTCCCGGTCCCGGGCGACGACGGCGCGAGGTCACGTGCGTGTGTTCTCCCGGAGTGGTGGAGCGAGTCGCGGTTGCAGCGCACGTGATGGTCGCGTGACTGTCGCGTGATGGTCGCGTGATGGTCGCGTGATGGTCGCGTGATGGTCGCGTGATTGTCGTGTGATGGTCGCGTGATGGTCGCGTGATGGTCGCGTGATGGTCGCGTGTTGGTCGCGTGATGGTCGCGTGTTGGTCGCGTGATGGTCGCGTGATGGTCGCGTGATGGTCGCGTGATGGTCGCGTGATGGTAGCGTGATGGTCGCGTGATGGTCGCGTGATGGTCGCGTGATGGTCGCGTGATGGTCGCGTGATGGTCGCGTGTTGGTCGCGTGATGGTCGCGTGTTGGTCGCGTGATGGTCGCGTGA
>NW_014596837.1:0-570 GCF_000485595.1 Priapulus caudatus | reverse complement strand
AGAGAGGGAGAGAGAAACAAAGAGAGTGAGAGATAGAGAACAACGCTTAAAGGTAACCTATATCGAACGCGGGCGCAATCGCGCGAACGCCGTTGATGGTGCATGGGAACTAGACGCGAAGAGAACTCCAGAGAGAAAAAAAATAAAACAGAAACTAGGAAATAACGAGAGAGACGCGGGTAATGATAAAAAGAGCGCGCGCGCGCGCGACACACAGAGAGAGATGCTGGGTAAGAGTGGGAGGGAGGGAAGGAAGCAGAGCAGATCGCGAGTGCGACAAGAGAGCGGGAAACAAAACAAAACACAGAGCCGTTGCGCGCGAGTGTGAGGTTTGTTTTATATAAAATACTGCTGACGTGGGGGCGACAATCGGTGCTCATTGCTTGCACCACGGGGATAGGACGCGTCTGCAATTAGCAGGATTAGCGCGTCTGCGTGGGTTCTCACCCGGGGCGCTGTCAGTTTAAAGCCAAGCATCGCGCCACATTAACCAATCGTCCACACACACATATACACACACACGCAAGCACGCTCACACGCACGCACGCACGCACGCACACACACACACAC
>NW_014596836.1:0-570 GCF_000485595.1 Priapulus caudatus | reverse complement strand
TGCTCCCTCTCACCCCTCCCTCCCCCCCCTCTCTCTCGCGCGTTTTTTTCATTTTCAAACTAAATGAGATGACGACGTTTTTTGATCGATGACCTTGTCGCGGTCGTGCGGCGCCGTCGTCGTCATCCCGTCAAGGACATCGAATTGTCGCGTTACGCATCTACGTGTAAAACGCAAAAACAAACATCAGCATTTCGCAATTCGCATGCAGCTGACGGCTACTGCTGAGGAGGGAGGTTCTGCGGCTTCGGTAAATCTTATTATATATATATATATATATACAAATTATATTAGCTTCTATAAATATTATTGCACTGTGCGGAAGCTCATCGACTTAGATGAGCGCGCCTATAGATCCTTCTAGAAGAGAAGAGAACAAAAGCGGAACTGTCGCTTCGCGCGCGCGTTCTCTCGTTTTCTCCGCTTCTCTAGATCTCCCTCTTGACGTCAAAGAATCTATACAAACACAGCCATACAAAGCCTCCTGCCCTCATCACCGCTATCTCGCTATTTGGATGCTGTCGTGCTGTGTTACTATCTCTCCCCCCCTTCTCTATCATTTTCTCTCTC
>NW_014596834.1:0-570 GCF_000485595.1 Priapulus caudatus | reverse complement strand
GTGCCCGGTGAGATATCCAAAGAGTTCGCGCCGCACATCGCCCGTTACGGCAACGAAGGTTCGCACCCCGGCAAGACCTGCGAGACGCCAGAAAAGATTATCGGCGAACAGAAGCGCGACGATGACGAGAAAGGCGTCCACCACGCGAGCGGGATGCGCGTGGCCCGCGGGTAATGCATCGACAAGATTCCTGATCGCAAACTGCGCCCCGAGCGCACAGCCCACGGCCGCCGTTATGCTCGCGAGGACCATCGCGTGGCCATACGGATGTGCCGCAACGTAACGCCAGAGCAGGCGCACCGGGTGGTTCGCGTACTGGATGAGCGCCTTCGCGCGCCGCCCGCGGGTATCGGGCTGGCGGCTGCCGTCTGCCATGCCTGCGTCTGTCGTGACCATCGGAGCGCCCCCGTTTGCCGCCGTCCCGAAGCGCCGCACAGATCGTTCCCGCTGCGCCCCAACCTGGAACGCAGATCTGCCGGCTCGTCGACCATCTTTAAGGAATACCTGAAGTGGGGATATCCGCACTGGTTCCATTTCGTGACTGGTTCGCTGGAACCCATGACCGCCGTT
>NW_014596833.1:0-570 GCF_000485595.1 Priapulus caudatus | reverse complement strand
AGATCCAACGACTAAAGTAGTTGCCACAAACTTTGAGCCACAAGGAATGTATGATGATCAGCATCAGTTAATAACATTCTCACTAAACTCAACTGTAAATTCTGCATGTGCTGGCTACGGAGAATTTGTACTTAAACTAGATTGTGATAATTGCCCTTGTACTGTGCCAACTTTCGTTAGAAACAAAGATGGAACTATTACAGTCAATGACGGCTACGGCCTAACATTCACTATTTCACCCGATGGCTGCGGTGGTCTTATGACTCAGCACCATGATTTTCATCATCATTATGATGAAATGGATGACGCAGTGTGTAATGTTGATGAAATGAAAGGCGCTATGCTTAAAGTAGATCATTGGCAGAAGTGCAATACTGGCGTCCCAGTAGGGTATATTTCTACAATGGAATGCTTTATATCAATACTGTTGCTGGCAATACAAAATCTCCAACGGCTAACAATTCAGGATGGTTGGGTGGTTTCGATTACTACGAACTAACAGAAGCACTAACTAAGATATTTACTGCCGAATTAATAGTTGAAGAAGTAACTAAGCAAGTCGAAGAATTC
>NW_014596832.1:0-570 GCF_000485595.1 Priapulus caudatus | reverse complement strand
GAGAGAGAGAGAGAGAGAGAGATCGGCTGGATGGGAGGAAGGGAGGGAAGGAGCGGAGAGAGAAATAGAGAGAGGGGGAAGGAACGGCGGGAGGGGCATTTGTAACGGAGAAGGGGAGCGAGAGAATGACAGCGAGAGAGAGAGAGAGAGAGCGAGAGAGAAAGTGAGACAGACAGAGGGAGAGAGAGCGAGAGAGAAAGTGAGACAGACAGAGGGAGAGAGAGCGACAGAGAAAGTGAGACAGACAGAGGGAGAGAGAGCGAGAGAGAAACTGAGACAGACAGAAGGAGAGAGAGCGAGAGAGAAAGTGAGACAGACAGAGGGAGCGAGAGCGAGAGCAGCGTACGCGCAGCTAGCACACTCGCATACGGGGTATAAACCGGACATGATATAGCAGAGCTACTGGTGCTGGTGGTGGGTGTGCCACCGCAGCACACACGCAGTATTACTCACACAGTAAGTTCATTAATCACACTCTTCACAGCGTGTATACAATACATACATCATTCATCGTGAACTCACACCATGCATGCCAAGTACCCAACCACGGGCAACAGTCGTACAGTTTCC
>NW_014596831.1:0-570 GCF_000485595.1 Priapulus caudatus | reverse complement strand
GTGTGTGTGTGTGTGTGTGTGTGTGTGTGTGTGTGTGTGTGTGTGTGTGTGTGTGTGTGTGTGTGTGTGTGTGTGTGTGTGTGTGTGTCACTGTGTGTGTGTTATATAGCCTATCGCCTGCAAAATCACTGTGTAATAGCCTTACGTGTACCGGTTCCCCTGTCTACGTGCGATCACCCTCGATCTAATGCTAAAAAGTCACGTACACGGCCCGCATACTGGTATACGTCGTCGGTGTGGAGCGCCATCTACCGGAGACGATGTTGGCCGCTGTGTGGTGTTGTTATCGCCAGTTGTGGTTTACCGCCAGTTATTCACTGACATAATGAAGCGGAAATTGCATGGATTCCAGACACACTGACACAATGCATGAACGAGAGAGAGAGAGAGAGAGCGAGAGAGCGAGAGAGAGAGAAAGAGAGAGAGAGATGAATGAGTGAAAGAGGGTGAACAACTGAGGGCCGAATAGAGGAAAGCGAAAGATGTGAGAAAGCGCGCGCGCACATAAGAAAGTAATAAGTGGGGAGAGAGAGAAAGAGATAGATAGAGAGAGAGAGAGGGAGGGGGGGG
>NW_014596830.1:0-571 GCF_000485595.1 Priapulus caudatus | reverse complement strand
CCTCCCTCAAGCCTGTGTGAACTCTCTCAGGCCTGTGTAAACTTTCCCAGGCCTGTGTGAACTCCCTCAGACATGTATGAACTTCCTCAGGACTGTATGAACTCCCTCAAAACTGTGTGAACTCTATCGGGACTGTGTGAACTACCTCAAGCCTGTGTGAACTACCTCAGGACTGTGTGAACTATCTCAGGCCTGTATAAACTCCCTCAGACATGTATGAACTCCATCAGACCTGTGTGAACTCCCTCAGGCCGGTATGAACTCCCTCAGACATGTATGAACTCCATCAGGCCTGTGTAAACTCCCTCAGGCCTGTGTGAACTCCCTCAGGACTGTGTGAACTACCTCAGGCCTGTGTGAACTACCTCAGGCCTGTGTGAACTCCCTCAGGCCTGTGTAAACTCCCTCAGGCCTGTGTGAACTCCCTCAGGACTGTATGAACTTCCTCAGGCCTGTATGAACTCCCTCAGGCCTGTATGAACTCCCTCAGACATGCATGAACCCCCTCAGGCTATATGAACGCCCTCAGGGCCACGCCTGGCCCGATGCTGGTTGCACGCTCTTGTTTGAT
>NW_014596829.1:0-571 GCF_000485595.1 Priapulus caudatus | reverse complement strand
TCGTCTCGCCTCTCTCTCTCTCTCTCTCTCTCTCTCTCTCTCTCTCTCTCTCTCTCTCTCTGCATGTCTCTCTGAAGCACGTCACAGAATCCTTCGCCTTGAACCCATTTTCTCTTGTAATTTGATTCGGCAGTCGTATTGCATGGACCTTTGATATAGAATACGGGCAAATGATTACGGAATTGTTCGCTGGGAGGAGCTTAATTGGCGTAATTCGCTCGCTTTTCTTTGGCAGTCACGTCATTGGGCAGACCTTCGTAGAATGTTCGCAAAAGAATGAATTCTACCGAAGAAGAAGGGCGTTCAGTTTTCATGCGCGTTGCGAGACGCAAATTCGCGGAAGCAAGATATGATTGACTCAGACAGATGCGAGCGAAAACCCTCGTGGAACAGGCGTGGCATGTGTCTAAGTGCCTTCCTCTGCGAGTGGAATAGAGCAATGTCTGTAGTAGTTTCACGAGCTGTTTTCATCGTGAGAACCCCCTCCTCCTCCCCCCCCCACCCACACGCGCGCGCGCGACACACACACACACACACGCACACACACACACGCACACACACACACACACCA
>NW_014596827.1:0-571 GCF_000485595.1 Priapulus caudatus | reverse complement strand
TCTGTTTTGCAGTGCTCTTTGTCACCGACCGACCAACAGCTTTTACTTGTGACTTGCACTTATATACAGTTCTTGATGTATCAGCTTCAGCTACCATTGGACCAGCAATAAAGAAAAAACCGAATAGAGTTAAAAATAATATATTTTTCATTTTATACCTCGATTTTGATAGAGCATGCATGACTATGATGATAGGTTGGGAGCGTACGGAAGTAACGAAAACTTCACGAAATATCAATGTAGCCAGCTCAAAGTACCAGAATAAACGACCGTTTATTTTGGACAGGCTGAATAGGTTGTCCTATAAGTAGGTTTTAGAACCTATACCTTACTTTCATATCCTTGCAAGCTAGCCCTGCCGGATTATTATTTTTACACCAGCCGCCGTTTTCACGGATGCTGCAATGGTAGCCAGCGGGGTTGCCTGAGTGAATTTGTCCGCCACCAGCGACAAATTTACACTTGATTTTTAGCAGGTCAACGATGGTTTCATAATCACCTGATCCGCTCGGATTGTCCCGATCGAGCCAAGGCGTTGCGCCACCAGTGTAGTAATGGAAACGTACTTCCA
>NW_014596826.1:0-571 GCF_000485595.1 Priapulus caudatus | reverse complement strand
CTCTCTCTCTCTCTCTCTCTCTCTCCCCTATCCACTCCCCCCTCCTCTCTCTCTACTTCCCTCTCCTTCCTCCAGCTCCCCGCTGTTCCGTACATACATATGCATCAGGATTTGTCGTTATTGACTCCTGATATGCATGCATGCACGCATTCTCGCATAGATCTATGGCTAACTATGGCCTCGCCTTGCTTAACGACGCACGCACGCACGCATGCACGCATGCACGCACGCACGCACGCACGCACGCACGCACGCCGCCGGAAATGCCGCGTACGCTTGATAAAGTTTTTATTCCGCGTGCAAACGTCAACAACGATGACTGGGGGAGAGAGGGGAGAGGGGGAGGAGGTGATGATATGCCAGGGGGAGAGGGGGAGGAGGTGACGATAGTGGAGAGAGGGGGAGGAGGTGACGATAGTGGAGAGAGGGGGAGGAGGTGACGGCGAGGAGAGAGGGGCGGCGGCGATGGGTGGCGGAGGAGGAGGAGGAAGAGAAGAATGAGGAGGAGGAGGAAGAGGAGGAGGAAGAGAATGAGGAGGAGGAGGAGGAGGAGAAGGACGAAGAGAAGGCG
>NW_014596825.1:0-571 GCF_000485595.1 Priapulus caudatus | reverse complement strand
CATTTGTCGAGAGCCTCGGTAACACCCTGCATCATCGGTGGTGGCCCACACATATAGTATTCAAAGTTATTGGATGGAAGCAGCCGCTTAAACAAATCGACACTGACGCGTTCATTGTGTTGGTAATCCGTACCCTGAACATCGCCGGGTTCAGGGTCGCTAAAGCATAGATTCATATGCACGTTATCGAACTGCTCATCAATCGATTTAAGATGTTTTTTCATGGTCAGTTCCGTGCCATTTCTCAACTTACCGTGCGTTTCAAATTTGGTATGTTTTGCAACCTCTTTAATCGCCTCATCCGACAAGCCTTTGAACAGGCTCAGGGAAGAGAGATGCGCGGTCAGACTTCTCTCGCGATATATTTTTTCGATGTACTGCCTTAACTCTTTGCTGTAACGGCCTAGCTCGAAGATATCACCACGCACCAGATAGGTAACCGTGCGATTACCATTATTGTATTCCTTGCTAACACGCGCAAAACCAGAGCGGATTAAGATCAGATCATTCGCGTAAGAACCTTCTTTCACTACAAGGGGTTCCGTCGCTGTCATATTTGCGTCGTCTTTTT
>NW_014596824.1:0-571 GCF_000485595.1 Priapulus caudatus | reverse complement strand
CAGCAGCAGCAGCAGCAGCAGCGTTCGAACATCGAAACGAAACTTGAAATTGAACGAAAGACGAAAAATATCTCCCAAAACATTTTCTCTGCCTCCCGCTGCGTAGCGCATCAAAAGACGAGGAGGGCAGGAAAAAAGAATCCATCCTCCATGCACGCACCCGTCACAACTCGCCCATCACCAAGCCCTCCCCAGCGCCCCCTAAGCGAGAAACGACAGCAGCAGCGCAATCTGGGGGAAGAACGCCAGCAGCAGCGCCCCCTGGGGGATGAACGCCAGCAGCAGCGCCCCCTGGGGAAAGAACGACGGCAGCAGCGCCCCCTGGGGGAGGAACAACAACATGAGCGCCCCCTGAAGGCAAAACGATGGCATCAGCGTGCGTGCCCTAGGGGGTAGACTGCAGCGGTGCACGCGCTCGTGGCCTGGCCGCGTACAGGGAACACGTGCTGCCCGAGTGCTGCTGTGAGGTAGCGGTGTGGTGTGGCGCGCGGGGTCACGCGGGGAGCGGTGCTTATCATTCAGGACGCAGCCTTCTCTCTCTCTCTATCTCTCTCTGTCTCTCTCTCTCTCT
>NW_014596822.1:0-571 GCF_000485595.1 Priapulus caudatus | reverse complement strand
ATATATATATATATAAAGCATGGTTTAACTAACCTCTGAGGAAACGCGAAGCAGTGTTTTTTAGGGAGTGTAGCCCCGCAGTGGCCGCCTGTATTGCTAGGTCCCTGCAGGCTCGTGGGGGAACCAATTAGTATTGCTAATGAGTATAGGAGAGAACGCTGGCTGACATATAAACACTGCTGCCTACCTGTTTCTCTTGGGGACGTATGCACGCACACGCACACGCACGCACGCGTTGCGGACACACGTACACGTACACGCACGCGTGCGCGCACACGTACACGCACGCGCACGCACACGCACCCACGCGTACGCGCACGCGTCGCGGGCACACGTACACGTACACGCACGCGTACGCGCACGCGTACACGCACGCACACGCACACGCACGTACGCGTACGCGCACGCATCGCGGACACACGTACACGTACGCGCACGCGCACACGTACACGCACGCGCACGCACACGCACGCACATACACGCATACACACACACACTAACTCAGACTTTATCTCCCATCTCTTTTTCTCTCTTCCCACATCTCTCTCTTTCTCGCGCTCTCTCTCTCTCT
>NW_014596821.1:0-571 GCF_000485595.1 Priapulus caudatus | reverse complement strand
GAATGGGATGCAGTTAAATCAGCATCAAACAAAAGAAAGCATGGCGTCACTTTTGAAGAAGCGCAGTCTGTATTTTACGATGACTTCGCCATCCAATTCTTTGATGATGAAAATTCAGAGCTAGAAGATGGTTTTCTTTTGCTAGGCCATAGCAATCAATCAAGGATTATACTTATCTGCCACTGTGAAAAGGAATCTGGCAATCTCATTCGAATCATATCTGCTCGTAAAGCAACAACAAAAGAGCGTAAGCTCTATATTGGTGAACCATTATGAAAAAAGAATATGATTTATCTAAAATGAAATCACGCAAAAATCCTTATGCGTCAAAGCTCAAAAAACCAGTAACTATGCGTCTTGGTGAGGATGTCATTAATTATTTCAAAGATATGGCTGAGGATGCAGGTGTACCATACCAAAGCTTAATTAATTTATATCTTCGTGACTGCATATCACAGCATCGCAAAGTGGATATATCGTGGAATCAAAAGCCCTAACAATTAGCATCCAGCGGATGCTACGCAAATAACTCTTCGCACAGCTGAGCATGAGCGTTGAGGCTGTAGAAAAA
>NW_014596820.1:0-571 GCF_000485595.1 Priapulus caudatus | reverse complement strand
ACGTGCACACTGTCACATATTAAAACACACACAGACAGAGAGCGACAAGGCAGAAGCTCAACACCACACCGCACAATAAAAAGTTTAAAGAACGCCCCTCCCCCGTGTCTTAAAAAAACGAGACACGAAATAAACTGCTGTAGCATTGGATCATCTAACCTAGACGAGCGTATAGAAGACAAAAAGTTCGCAGGAAGTTCGTTAAAGAGAGACACCAAACGCTACACTGCGCGCATGCGCACTAAACAGCGTTCTGCCGTTAGAAGCTCGCGAATCTCTCAACCTCCACTACGCATCATGGTGACATTCGCGACTCGACGCGAGACGGAGGACGTGCCCATGACGTCACCGCCACGACAACTCATCAACCGCGGCCCCATTAAATAGAAGCCGATAACCGCAATTACCGCCGCCGCTGCGGAACCGACGAACGAGCGACCATAACTCGTCACGGAGGAATCAGCCGCCGCATCCGACGCACGCGCAGACTCCGCGACGAACGCCGCACGAACGAAGTACGCACGCGTGCGGTGGTCGGCGGCGGCGGCGTAATGTATAAAGGGCAGCTTTC
>NW_014596819.1:0-571 GCF_000485595.1 Priapulus caudatus | reverse complement strand
TATTACCATTTCTACCCTCATCAACACTACCATAGATTGGTATCTGCCTTTCCTCATAGCGTAGTACTATCTTTTTTGCAGGGTGTCTAAACTTATTTCGATAACCCGAGGTGTTCACAGCAAGCTGAGGATTCACCGCATCGATAAACGCAGGCGTTGATGAAGTTTTACTGCCATGGTGGGGTATTTGCATCACTTCAGTTTCCAACTGATCTTTATGTGTGCTCAGCAACAGTCGCTCCGTTTCTTTCTCAATATCCCCCAAAAGTAACAAGCTGTGATGCTGATTAGCAACGCGGAGTACACATGAACGGTTATTATCGGATGCATCCTCATCAATGTTTCCATGCAAAAACTCAAACGCTACACCATCCCATTGCCACTTCATGCCCGCTTGGCACATGGAAACCTGATATTGCGGCAAGAAACTGACATCACTACTGATAATCTCATCAACCGTGATTTCCTTTAATACCGCGATACTACCACCCCGATGATCCATGTCTTCATGTGATAACACCATTTTATCGACCCGCTTAATTCCCTTCGCCTTCAAAAAGGGACAACAACT
>NW_014596818.1:0-571 GCF_000485595.1 Priapulus caudatus | reverse complement strand
ACATACACACACACGCACATACACGCACACACATACATATACACACACGCACACACGCACGCACACACACGCACATACACGCACACACATACATATACACACACGCACACACGCACGCACACACGTACGCACACGCACACAGCAGCTAATGACCTACCGAGCGCAGTCGCTCCCTGGCGGTCCGCCTGTACGGGAAGGAGCGCGCCCTGGCCGTAACAAGTGTCAGTCCTCATCATCATCACTCATCGTTCAGCATCTCACACTCAACACAGGCCCCAGCTCTAGAACTAGGGCACATATATAGGGGGGGGGGGTATAAATAGATATACTTGGCGAGAAAGGGGGCGACAAACGGACAACCGGGACTAGCATGCTATAGTGAGTGGCGTGTGCGTACTGGGTGACACGTCGATCAGTCGCGTAAATGATCCACGTTATTCATGAATAATAGATGCTATTCGATATAGCAGCCGATTAATAATTCAACGATTACTTAAGTCAGACATCGCATAAAGGCCGATGCTTAGCAAGAGAAAGAAAGTGAGTGAGCGTGAGGGAGAGAGCGAGAGAC
>NW_014596817.1:0-571 GCF_000485595.1 Priapulus caudatus | reverse complement strand
AAATAACCTTTAAGGTTTGTATATCCGGAGAATGATATAAATACTTAAACGTTATAGTGTGAGAGCCCTCCGCAAAGGCACACTAATATTTTCAGTTTGTTATACATCTGATAAATGGTACGCCCAGAAGATAGAAGTATATTGCTTATTTGTTGTATAGTACTGTTCCTTTGAATATAAAAATAATCTAGTAGGCGATGTTTTTAAAATAATTAAATAAGATAAATACTTTTTAAGAGGAAGCCTGAATTAAAAATGACCTTCTCCCAACCCTAGTAAAGTAGGGGTGCACTTGAAATAGCAAGTTGTGGGTAGTGTGTTAGAAGGGTTTTCTCACGTATGGCTGGCGATACAGGGAGTTCTTTCCCCTAGCTTACACTTACAAAGAAGAGTGGGGTGACCCACAGAAAAACGACAACAGTTCGTAACTGCGCTGGATGTTTGTTTAGTGTCAAGCTACCACTAGTCGTCAGTTTTTGAATAGTCCAGTTTATTCTTATTTATCAGTACTTTATAGGCTGTTTAGTGTGCTGACTTTCTCGGTAACTCATTGGCTGAATTAAAGTGAGCG
>NW_014596816.1:0-571 GCF_000485595.1 Priapulus caudatus | reverse complement strand
GGTAACGCGTCGCGTGGATGTAATCGAGTTCGCACCTGAAACACAATCGCGTCAACAGGTGTCCAGAAAAAATCAGACCGCCATTCATCACGCACAGCACGACAGGATTTGTGTCTGCCATGGTTTTATTCAGTGAAAATGCGAGTTTATCAATCGCCTCAGATATCTGTTGCTGATTATAGATAAGCTTCGATTCTGGAAAGCTATCATCACAGAATGGATTGGATTTTGAGTCGGCATAGTCACTCATGTTTATACCAAGCTCTTCTGTTCTGGCAATGTTTCGATATGGAGCGTAGAGGTTGGATAGGCAAGCTCAGCACCATGAGCTTCGATAATCCCAATAACTTTTAGCATAACATCCTGCTTTATCTCATGAAAACGTACCCAGTCGGTAGTCTTCGTGAAGGTGTAGATAAAGAAATCAAGAGATGATGCAGCAAAGCTAACTAAATTCACAATCAACGTCTGCTCAAGATCTATCTCTGGGTGTTGCTGCAACATGGCTTTCACGTCTGACACGATTAGCTCCACTTTTGATGCATCACCACAACGCAAACTGATCGTCTCA
>NW_014596813.1:0-571 GCF_000485595.1 Priapulus caudatus | reverse complement strand
GCGTGTGGGTGTGTGCGTGTGGGGTGTGTGCGTGTGGGGTGTGTGCGTGTGGGGGTGCGTGCGTGTGTGAGGTGTGCGTGTGGGGTGTGTGCGTGTGGGTGTGTGTGCGTGTGGGGGTGCGTGCGTGTGTGAGGTATGCGTGTGTGAGGTGTGCGTGTGGTGTGTGTGCGTGTGGGGTGCGTGCGTGTGTGAGGTATGCGTGTGTGAGGTGTGCGTGTGGGTGTGTGTGCGTGTGGGGGTGCATGTGAGGGTATGTGTGAGGTGCGTGTAGGGTGCGCGAGGGTGTGCGTGTGAGGGTGCGTGTGTGAGTGTGTATGTGGGTGTACGCGTAGGGGTGTACGTGTGTGCGTGTGCGTGTGGTGGGTGCTGGGAGGGGTGCGCGTGTGGGTGCGCGCGTGAGGGTGTGCGCGCGTGGGGTGTACGCGTGGGGGTGCGCGTGTGGGTGTGCGCGTGGGGTGCGCGCGTGGGAGTGTGCGTGTGGGTGTGCGCGTGGGGGTGTACGTGTGAGGGTGTGCGCGTGGGGGGTGTGCGTGTGTGTGCGTGGGATGTGCGTGTGTGGGTGTGCGCGTGG
>NW_014596812.1:0-571 GCF_000485595.1 Priapulus caudatus | reverse complement strand
TAAGTAAATTACGCCCAGGCCCTCTCAATCGGTGAGGTGAGGGAGGGAGTGTGACTGTGATTCCTGGCCAAACAAGCCAGCCATACGCCCCTGCTTATAGCCGGGGCCAAAGGCCAGGCGTGGCATCATGTGTTTTAGCATGTTTAGTAAAAGATCCTGTCATGGGGGGGGGGGGTTCTTAAGGGCCTGGGGGCGGGGGTAACAGGAAAATGGGTGCCCGGCCCGCAGCCTCCCCCAGGCATTGGTAGGCCTATTTTATTTTATTCTGGTCCTAGTATCCTAGGGCCTGTCGACAATATTTCACTTTATTTTACACGCTACTAATGCTAATAGTAATACTAATAGTAATGGCTCTAGGCCTATTTATTTTGACACACTTGTAATTTAGACCTTGTTTTCTTCGTACACGTATACCTATACGAAAACATACCTGTTGGTTTAAAACACCAGTGTCACCACACAATACTCCCATAATTTCGCGATTTTCTACTGTGTTTTTGTGTACACTGTCAGAGAAAGAATCAAGCCTTCATCAGCTTCCCAGAGCAACACTATGACAGCATAGTGCCCC
>NW_014596811.1:0-571 GCF_000485595.1 Priapulus caudatus | reverse complement strand
AGCACGTAACTAAAAACTATATACCAGTTAGTTTATTTATTTATTTATTCACTTAATTATTTATGTATATATTTATTGAGTTATTTATTGATTGATTTTTTTACTTTAAATTATATCCCTACTATCACACCTATACACGTTGACACAAACAACTTAGTTCTGTCACATGTTAGATTCAGGAGCTAAAGAATGTGTAAGTTATAATATTAGGGACTGATAGTATGGACTCAGCCCACGTACAGGAACTATGGGGTCACTGAAAACGACTCTAAGCTGCTATTTTAAGAATAATAGCACTGTTTATTTTAAGAATAATAGACTGGTCCCTGTTTCTTGATCAGAGATATGCAGCGCTGCTCTGTCCGTCTCACCATATAAGGAGGTGAGCTATACCGAGATCGAACAGTTCTGCTAGCAATAAAGCTCATGTGGAGGCAGAACACAGACACACGTTTGTTTAAATTTATTTATTTAATACTTATTTATTAAATATACTTATTTTTTGTTATTTTATTTATTTATTTATTTATTAATTCATTCATATTTTATAGTGTTTATTTATATTGTTATA
>NW_014596810.1:0-571 GCF_000485595.1 Priapulus caudatus | reverse complement strand
ACTTCACCCCACCCCCTCTCCGTCACCATCACGTGGAACGAAAGGTTGAATCAACCTTCGGTCCAACGCGGCGGCGGCGGCGGCGGCGGCGGCGGCGGCGGAGGAGGCAGAGGAGGAGGAGGAGGAAGAAGAGGAGACAAAGGAAGATGAGGAGGAGGCAGATGAGAAGGAGGAGGAGGAGAAGGAAGCGTGTTAACGACGCACGCAAGCGACTGGCGGCAGCACAGAGTCACCCTCACCGCCCGTCTCTCTCTCTCCTGTGACGGCGGGACGTTGTTCCGCTAACGCTAACAAGCTCGTGTAACAAGATAATAGCCTAGTGGTGACTACTGACGGAAGCCTGCCTAGCTTCCTGCCTGGCCACGTAATAGCAGCGTAGATGGCGCGTCTTGATCTCACAACTCACCGCCCGCTGCTGCGAGAAGGAGGAAGGAGGAGGACGAGAAAGGGGAGAAGGAGGGTATGGGTAGAAGGAGGAGGAGGGGGAGGAAGACGAGGAGTGGGGGAAGAGGGTAAAGATAGAAGGATGAGGAGGGGAGGGGAGGGGATGGATAGAAGGGTGAAGAGGAGG
>NW_014596809.1:0-571 GCF_000485595.1 Priapulus caudatus | reverse complement strand
ATCGGGCAGTTTGAGGCATTGGAAACGCAACGCCGTTGTCCTGGCTGTGGTGATATTTATCGCTCAGAAGAGTTACGATCACTGACGCCCCATCGCGGCCAATTCGGCTTTGATGTGATTGAAATCATCGGCAGAGCGCTGTTTGTCCAGTGCCGCAACGCGTTGGCCGTGCAGGCCGAACTAGCGGCCAGAAATATTCCCATCTCCACCAGTGAGATTGGATTTTTAGGCAAGCGGTTTTATCGTCTATCTGGCACTGGCGCACCGGGAATGCCACGCAGAGCTCAAGCAGCACATGGCCTCGAAGGGCGGTTATATTCTGCATATGGATGGCACCTGCGAAGGCGACAGCCCACAGCTGTTCAGTTGTATCGACGGCATCAGCGATATTGTGCTGGGCAACCGAAAAATGCCAACCGAGGATAGCCAGCACATCATTCCCCTGCTGTGCGATTTGAAAGCGGCCTACGGAACACCGATTGCTTTGGTCCATGATATGGGCAGTGCCATACTGAAAGCGGTTACCACGGTGTTCCCGGTAGTACCGGATTATATTTGTCATTTCCATTTT
>NW_014596808.1:0-571 GCF_000485595.1 Priapulus caudatus | reverse complement strand
GCCCATTTTATTAGACAGCCCTGGCTGGGATCCTGTTTTTGATGCACAGACAATCGAAGTCAAAGTACCTTTTGATGATAAAAATAGTTTGAACCAAGTAAGTTTCGATGGTGTGACCGCAGGGCTGCGCGTAAATGAGAGCGTACATGCACCTCTATTATGTGTCGTTAATGTGATGGATATCGCATCCGGTGATTTGAGCCTACCGGGTAAGATTAATCAATAATGATTATTTGACACGGACGTCATCATAATTAGATTTTAATATGAATACATTTTATCGGCATAGCTAATCAGTTTTTCAAGATTTCATTCCATAACCAAGCCGCGCCCCTAACCCCTGAAGAATCACCATGCACTGGAGGAGCTAGCTTTGTATTCACCACATCTGAAAACACATACTCGCCCCAGATTTTAGGCACATTTTCGTAGAGGCGTTTTATGTTCCCCATACCTCCACCAAGAACGATAACGTCTGGATCTAGTATGTTAATAACATTCGCCAAACTTCTTGCCATCCTATGCTCGTAACGCTGGAAGGTTTCAATAGCATCTAGATCACCAAAACGTG
>NW_014596807.1:0-571 GCF_000485595.1 Priapulus caudatus | reverse complement strand
CGATCGCGGCGCGGGGAGAGTCGAGCAGCAGCAGCAGCAGCAGCAGCAGCAGCAGCAGTAGCAGCAGTGTCAGTAGTAGCAGCAGCAGCAGTAGCAGTGGCAGCAGCAACAACAACAACAGCAGCAGCAGTAGTAGCAGCAGCGGCAGCAGCAGCAGCAGTATCAGTAGTAGCAGCAGCAGCAGTAACAGCAGCATCAGCCGTAGCAGTGGCAGCAGCAACAACAACAACAACAGCAGCAGCAGTAGTAGCGGCAGCAGCAACAGCAGCAGTATCAGCAGCAGTAGTAGCAGCAGTAGCAGCAGCAGTATCAGCAGTAGTAGTAGTAGCGGCAGCAGCAACAGCAGCAGCGGCATCCACTCCTCAGCGTTCTTGCCTCGCGATGCTAATGATGCGGCAGCAGAGAGAGAGACAGTTTGTGTGTGTGGGCGACACTGGTGAAGCCATATTGAAGCACCGTCTGCTCTCTCTAGATTGATCTGCTTGTTTGTCCCGCTAAGCCGCTAAGCACGTCGTTGCTCTTTCCCCCGTTCATTTTCTCCTCTTCTCCCCTCTCTCTCTCCCTCTCTCTC
>NW_014596806.1:0-571 GCF_000485595.1 Priapulus caudatus | reverse complement strand
CCTATTTAATCCGGATGAAGCTCATTCAACCCTCAACAAACGGGGATTAGCGCTAAGATTCTATCTTACTTAGAATACCATCCAAGACATCAAGACTCGTGTAAGAAATTTCTAAACAGCCCTTGCCTTTGCCTTTCTCTTTAATATGCACTGGTGCGCCGAGCCGCTCTGTTAAACGCTGCTCTAACTTAACAATATCAGGGTCTTTTTTAGTATTTACGGGCTTTTTCGTAGGGTTAGATAATTTGCGAATTAAGGCCTCTGTTTCTCGAACAGATAACTTCTTTTTAGCAACATCTTTTGCAATTCTTGTTTGCTCTAAACCATCAACCGCTAACAATGCCCTTGCGTGCCCCATTTCAATATCACGCATCGCCAGCATCACTTTCACTTCTGGGTTTAAGTCTTGCAGACGCAGCAAGTTACTTACCGATGCACGCGAACGCGCTACCGTGTCAGCGACTTGTTGATGTGTCATCTCAAACTCATCAATCAATCGTTTTAACGCCGTAGATTCTTCCAGCGGGTTTAAATTTTCACGCTGGATATTTTCAATTAAGGATACTGCCGC
>NW_014596805.1:0-571 GCF_000485595.1 Priapulus caudatus | reverse complement strand
GAAACTTCCATGCCTAAAGCTGCTGCAGTACTTGCAAGAATGAATGGAGGGTAGGCCCAATCAAGGGTTCCTTTAGTTGCGATAATCGTTAGTTTGCGTTGATCAGCCATGGTTTAATCCTCAGGTTTTGTAATATATTTAAATCAGACAGTCTTCTGACTATTTGTGTTTCAGAGTTATAACCATACTCCTAAAGTATTATTCAATGCAAGTCCATTGGCTTGGGTGATAAAGAAAAGCTTGGATTACCTTTTGAGGAAACGGCTGTAGAGCGGGGCTTTAGCGATTCTTTTGGTCTATCTATTCCAAAACGCGATAACTGTTATTCCGTAGATATTCTTGCAGCTCGGTGAGGTCTTCTAGTGGTGGTTGGCATTGTAACCCGTTGCATGGGTAGGCGATGCTGGTCCTGCCGGCGACTTTATCCGCGAGTGATTCGTGTAGTGTCGTTTCTGCGGGAATAGTATATACCATTGTCGAAGCTAAATACTGTTGCTGTGAAATGGTTTCCCAGTCTTCTTCGTTGTTTGTTGTGTTTCTTATTATAAGAATATTGGCAGGTGTTAGATAT
>NW_014596804.1:0-571 GCF_000485595.1 Priapulus caudatus | reverse complement strand
GATAGATAGATAGATAGATAGATAGAGAGAGAGAGACCAAGGAAGGAAGAGAAAGCGTGAGAGAGAGAGAGAGAACGTAAAAGAACGAGAGTGCGTGAGAGAGAGAGAGAAGGTCAGTGTCACATCTAAGGTTTAGCTTGCGGCGTGTCTTTATATAGAGGTCACTATACAGCCGACTCACTAGTACAGTAGTAGTAGAGTAGTAGTGATAGGCGGTCGCTCTCTGTATGTTACTACTGACCCGAGGCTCTTACTTACACTCGCGCTCTCTCTCTCTCTCTCTCTCTCTCTCTGCTCTCTCTCTCTCTCTCTCTCTCTGTGTGTGTCTCTTTTACTTGTTTCTGCGCTCTCTCCTTCTCTCGTTCTCTTCGCTCTCGTTCTTTTCTTTCCTCTTTCTCGGCGCTGTCGTTTCTCTTTTTCTACGTCGTTCTCTGCTTCTCTCTCTCTCTCGTCTCTCTCTCTCTCCTTCTCTCTCTCTCTTGCTCTCGTTATTGCTTCTCTCTCTCTTTCTCTCCTGTCTCTGTCTCTGTCTCTATCTCTTTCACGTCTCTGTTCTCTCTCGCGCAGCCGC
>NW_014596803.1:0-571 GCF_000485595.1 Priapulus caudatus | reverse complement strand
TGTACAAACTAATCTAGCGGACGCTACTACGTTACTTACTGCAGGCCTGTAAGATGAGCTGGGAGAGGAAGTGTTCGAGGCAGTACTGCTAGCTCATGATGCTGGGATGGATCGCAGGACTCATCTCCGCGCAGTCTCTCACGTTGATCACGGAGCCACAGACCTGGTCTGAAAGATGTCACGCGATAACACATGTACACTCCTACACACGCACACACGCACGCACGCACGCACCTACACACACACGCATGCACACACGCACGCACCTACACACGCACACACACACTCACGCATGCACGCACGCACCTACACACGCACGCACGCTCGCACCACACCAACATGATCCACCCAAACAAAAACGAGCTCCAACATTCAACCAGCCCCACCCTCTCCCTCTCCCACCCCTCCCACCCTACCCCTCCTACACTACCCTCCCACCCCACCCCTCCTACACTACCCTCCCACCCCACCCATCCTACACTACCCTCCCACCCCACCCCTCCCACCCCACCCCTCCTACACTACACTCCCACCCCACCCCTCCTACACTACATACTACTATGCCACTGCT
>NW_014596802.1:0-571 GCF_000485595.1 Priapulus caudatus | reverse complement strand
ATCTGCGCTGGCTTAATATCGACATCTTGCATCAGCTGGTGATTAAAGCCTTGCTGACGAACACTGTCATCCATTTTTATCTCAAACATATATTGACCAGAAGGGACTTTATGTGTGTAATAAATATTAACTCCGCCGTCATTGAATATTCCCGGCGGTAACATGGTTTCACTAAAAACCGGTTTTCCATCGAGCATCACTTCGATAATGATGGGTGATCGCTCACGCGGACAGTCTTCAAGTTTACGCATATTCGGCGGCAACTTCATCAGCTCTTCTTGACTGAGCCTGCGACATTCTTCTCGTGTTTTACCCGCATGCGAAAAGGCAACGGTTATCATCGCCTCATCATCTTCAATAACACGAACAGAGGGTGACGTAGAAAAGTACCAGATCACCGCCATAAAAATAGAATAATTAAATGCCTGAAGCAAATAACGCGCCGCACTGTTATTTATCGTTGTCATCAAGCGCTACCCTCGCCTGAAACAACAGCATCCTTAGCCTCTGATTCTGCCTGTTTTTTACAAACAGTTCGGCTCTAAATAATTTTAGATCACTTTCGATTTCG
>NW_014596801.1:0-572 GCF_000485595.1 Priapulus caudatus | reverse complement strand
CTTCTTCTTCTACACATATATATATATATATATATATATATATATATATATATATATATATGACATTTCCATTACGTAATTCATATGAAAATTATGGAAGTTGTTTTTGCCACTGTTCGTGTCTTATATGCTTATATGCTTAATTTCCGGGATTGTGTGCGGATGCACTGAATGGTAAATATATGGCAGGAAAAGGGACCATAGGGGGGGGGGGTAGACTAAACTAAGCATAATATGTTATGCGCTTTCGATCACAATACGTATAGAACCACTGGGCGTGAACGAGCACGAGCGTGCGTGCGCGCGTGCGTGCGTGCGTGCGTGCGTGCGTGCGTGCGTCTGAGTATGTGTCTGCGCGTGCGTACGTGTGCGCGCTCGCCAGAATGTTTGTGCAGGTGCATGCACGCATGCGCGTTTCCATGCGTGCGTGCGTGCGTGCGTGCGTGTCCGTGCGTGCGTGCGTGCGTGCCCGTGCGTGCATGCGTGCGTGCGTGCGTGCACGCGTGCCCATGCGTGCGTGCGTGCCCGTGCGTGCGTGCGTGCCCGTTTGTGCGTGCGTGCGTGCGTGCGTG
>NW_014596800.1:0-572 GCF_000485595.1 Priapulus caudatus | reverse complement strand
GGGACATACATCAGTCGACATCAGTAATGGCGGACGCTGAGAACTTTGAAGGACCAGACTTCTTGCTGGTACACGGTGAGAGAGACTTCAACGTTCACTATCAACACACAGCTGTACTGATGCGAACACTGCAAGACAAGGACATACAGTTCAAAGCTATGGTAGGTAATGCTAAACCTGTGTAAGGACATACAGTTCAAAGCTATGGTAGATAATGCTAAACCTGTGTAAGGACATACAGTTCAAAGCTATGGTAGGTAATGCTAGTTTAATGATAAAAAGTTATTACATTACATCACACCTGCAGTGCCCACGATGGCTGCTAGTTTATACCGTGAGTGGAACAAAATAACAGCAAGCAGCCACAAAAAAAGAACAAAAATCAAGAAAAATCAATAGCATTATATTATAATAATATCAGGAGTAAATAATAAAATATTATTATCTATAGATATCTATTATCTAAATGATATTTATAATTATTCACTCCTGATAATATGGTATGTAAATCTGAGCAAGTGATGACAGCGAAGGTGATTTTTATTTAAAGCGAATTTGCGATCGTTGCAGAT
>NW_014596799.1:0-572 GCF_000485595.1 Priapulus caudatus | reverse complement strand
CACCCCTCACCCACCACCCCCTTATCCCTCACCCACCACCCCCTCACCCCTCACCCACCACCCCCTCATCCCTCACCCACCACCCCTCACCCCTCACCCCTCACCCCTCACCCCACCACCCCCTCATCCCTCATTCCACCACCCCCTCATCCCTCACCTGCGTAGCCTCACCTGTAATTACGCACATTTGTCAGCGATGACAGGCTAGGTTTTTAATTAGAAGGTGGCTTCGCGCCTGTCGACAGCATCAGCAATCAGCATCATCATCAGCATCATCGCAGCGTCCGCATCCGGGAGGCTCAGGAGTGAATACGCTGTTTGCTGCAACACGGCAGCAGCAGCAGCAGCAGCAGCAGCATCCGCGCGTGACGCATCGCATCCTCGAGGCAGTCCTCGCGTTTATCCGCATCCTTCACACCTTACTCAGCATCCTTCACACCTTACTCAGCATCCCTCACTCCATCCCTCAGCAGCCCTCACACCTTAAACAGACTCCCTTACTTCTCTCTCAGCATCCCTCAGCATCCCTCACACCTCAAACAGACTCCCTTACTTCTCTCTCAGCATCCCTC
>NW_014596797.1:0-572 GCF_000485595.1 Priapulus caudatus | reverse complement strand
TGTGTGTGTGTGTGTGTGTGTGTGTGTGTGTGTGTGTGTGTGTGTGTGTGTGTGTGTGTGTGTGTGTGTGTGTGTGTGTGTGTGTGTGTGTGTGTGTGTGTGTGTGTGTGTGGGGTGGGGGGTTGGTGGCCACACGTACACACTGGCAGTTCATTTGAGTACAGTTCTCGTTCTTATAACACTAAAACTTTGAACCTACACAGTACACACACACGCACGCACGCACGCATGCACGCACGCACACACCCACACACATGCGCGCGCGCACAGAGAGAGAGACATGTACACTGCATGGGCATTGAGACGCTACATGACGCATTGAACGCAGTGTCGGGACGTTAGAAAAACAACAACAAAAAACTGTTACACCCAAAGAAAGAAGTCGGCGACATGACGTAATCGGTCTTACATTATACATACTTCTCGCATAGGCACTACATAAATGGTACCTATACATGCTCGCGAACTGGTTCCATCATTCACTCTCCATCGATATCTCGGATTACGTGACGGCATTATTGCATGTTCAACCCTCGCTCTCTCTCTCTCCCTCTCGCTCTCTCTCTCTCTCT
>NW_014596796.1:0-572 GCF_000485595.1 Priapulus caudatus | reverse complement strand
AGAAATTCACGATCATGCGAGATCAGTAGCAGCGTGCCGGGGTAGCGAATCAACCAATCTTGCAGCCATATCACCGCATCTAAATCCAGATGGTTGGTTGGCTCATCCAGTAACAATAAATCGGAGCGGCACATCAAGGCTTGCGCCAAATTCAAACGCATACGCCAACCACCGGAAAAGCTACTGACGGTGTTGTTAATATCTTCTGTTTGAAAACCTAAGCCGTGCAATAGCGTGGCGGCACGACTTTCGGTGGTATAGCCATCAATGGCTTCAAGCTGTGCGTGAATCTCACCAGAGCCGCGCGCCTTCTGCGGTTTCTAATTCCTTATGCAAAGCTACGTATTCTTGATCACCTTGCAAGGCATAGTGCAAAGCGGAAATATCCGTTGCCGGTGTTTCTTGTGCCACATGTGCAATCACCCATGAATCGGGCAGGCTAAAATCTCCGGCGTCTTGATGTATTTCATCGCGAACTAAAGCAAACAAGGTTGATTTACCAGTACCATTAGCGCCTGTTACCCCTACTTTTTGACCAGGGTGGATTTGTAGGCTGGTATCAGCGAGTAACT
>NW_014596795.1:0-572 GCF_000485595.1 Priapulus caudatus | reverse complement strand
TGAAACCCGGCTGGCCGCCGTGCCGTGCCGTGGCCGAGTGTCAGTGGAGACTGCGCCATAAGATATAATAGATTGACTTGCCGGTAGGGGTGAACGACGCCGTTTCCGTGGCGTTCCGTGGCGTTCCGTGCCGCGCCGCGTGTGTGGAGACGGGCCTTAACGCCTGTCGTACTGGGTACCGTAGTCGGCTACCCCTAGGCCAGGGCCACTACACGTAACACGTTACACAGAACTACAGTAGCATAAAAAGCGATTAACGATCGCAATGACAAAGAATGATTCTGGATTTGGATCTGGATAGTTTTCTGCGTAGCCCACGGTTACGGGACTGATTGAGGTACTATATGATCATTACTAATCTGTGTTTACAATTACAAATACTAACTCACGTGTTGATCACAAACGGAAGCCGCTACGGAAGCTATTGTGGCTATTATTTCGGATCCTTGTAGCGCCCTCTACAACAAACATTTTTGAAAACCACCGAAACGGACCGTAATGGGCCGAACCCACTGATCTCTATATAATCTCGATTATAATATCACTGATCACTGATTATATATCACTGATAT
>NW_014596794.1:0-572 GCF_000485595.1 Priapulus caudatus | reverse complement strand
AACCATTCTAATCGTCATCATCATCATCACCATCATCACCATCATCATCATCATCATCGTCATCAGTAGCAGTAGCAGCTATCTACCTCGCACTACGTCAGCTGTAGGTCACAAGCCCGCGCACACACATCTAGCCAGCCAGCCAGCCAGCCAGCCAGCGTGGTCGCAGCGTGGGAAAATTCGTGCGGATTTTCTCATGTACTGGTAACGCTGCACCTACTATGTCTGTGTGTATGTGTCTGTGTGTGTGTATGCTCGGGGCTCTGTGTGCACCGTGGTACAGTCGGTCCGCCGCCGCCGCTGCTGCTAGTGCTACCACTGCATTGTCTGCCGCTTCTCCCCCTCCTCCTTCTCCCCCTCCTCCTTCTCCCCCTCCGTTTCTCTCTATCCGCTTGTGATCCGACAATGCGGGGATGGGCGGCGAGATATCGGAAAACCTGTACAGAGGAGGGGGAGAGGGGGAGAGGGGGAGACAGTGGTGGTGATTGTTGGCGGAGAGCTCAGCTATGCGGTTTGGTATGCGGGTATGACCGTTGCCGTGCGGGTCTCTCTCGCTTTCTCTCTCTCTCTCT
>NW_014596793.1:0-572 GCF_000485595.1 Priapulus caudatus | reverse complement strand
GGATGGGATTATCTTAATATCGTCGCAGGTCTTCCCGTCATTGCTCAAGCAAGCTCAGAAGCATGGGTTCCTCAAATGCTGAATCTACAACTTATTGATGGCGTTGACTTTCAAAAGGGCTGCTTCCCCGGACAAGAAATCGTTGCCCGCTTGAAATATTTAGGTAAGAACAAGCGGCGCATGTACCGTATTGAAATTAATTCAGATACCCTAGCTAGCGTAGGACAAAAAATCTATGCCGAGGGCGCAGATACAGAAGCAGGGAAAATTCTTACCTGTGTTATCAATCCATCTGGAAAAGCTGAAGCACTCGCCATCTTGAAGATAGCCGAAGCCCATAAACAGCTAAACCTGCATGAAGACACAGCAAAGCAAGAAGGGGCTATCACCTTGCTAGATTTACCTTATAGCATTGACGACGAATAAGGGCTGAAAATAGTCCAACATCAGGATGATGAATAAAGTTTCGTTCAAGAAACAATCCCACGCCCTCATTCTTCATGGAGTACTCATGAATGCCCTTGCAATGTCTTTCTTAGCCCACCAGTTAAGAAAGCAAGGCTTCATCGTTC
>NW_014596792.1:0-572 GCF_000485595.1 Priapulus caudatus | reverse complement strand
GAGAGAGCGCGCGAGTGAGTGAGAGTGTGCGAAAGCGCGAAGTGAGAGAGAGAGAGAGAGAATCGTGCCTAAACTGTTTGTAAGTCCGTGTTTTGTCGACGTGGATAGTGCGTGTATCCGGTACTAGTTCCTGTAATAATAATACTGGAAACGACCTACCATTACTGTCTAAATAGAGTCAAGTCCGTGTATGCATAAGCGTCACAGACGCCAGGATAAAACTAAAGGTATAAAACTATAGACAGGTATTCGAAGGTGTTAGATGGTGACTCAAGGATAACACTGAAGGTCTCCTTCAGAGAAAGGTGTCCGTTCTATAGAGGTATCTGTTCTATAGAAGTGTCCGTTCTATAGAGGTATCTGTTCTATAGAAGTGTCCGTTCTATAAAGGTGGATTCACTTCATAAACGCCACTCAAGGGAAATGACAGAAGCGTTATTTGTGGACAGGTATCCTTTCTATAGAGGTGAAGTAGGAGTGCAGGCAGGAGAATATACCTGCAATACCTATTCTATAGAACTATTTTTTTCCTCCCTTGCGCGCTCTCTCTCTCTCTCTCTCTCTCTCTCTCT
>NW_014596791.1:0-572 GCF_000485595.1 Priapulus caudatus | reverse complement strand
GTGTGTGTGTGTGTGTGTGTGTGTGTGTTGTTGTGTGTGTGTGTGTGTGTGTGTGTGTGTGTGTGTGTGTGTGTGTGTGTGTGTGTGTGTGTGTGTGTGTGTGTGTGTGTGAGTGCGTGCGCGCGTGCGCGCGTACGTGCGTTCTACGTGGATACTTGTGATAATGGGAATGCTATCACTTGTCTCCCTTCCAGAAGCTCTCGGCAGGATCCATCGAGAAACTACAGAAGACGTTCATGGAAGAGTACGACATCGATAAAGACGGCAAAATTGGAATCTCAGAGGTACGTTCGAAAACATTGCTGCAAACGTGGGCGCCGCTGCGTACGGCTATCGAATCTGGCATTTTAGATTTTTATTTTTACTTTCTACTGAAAATATCAACGACTCTCACCTGTTCTTTCATGTGCAAGATGGCGCAGCTACTACCTACAGAAGAGAACTTCCTAGTGCTTTTTAAAGCCGAACATATGCTCTCTAGTGGAAAGGATTTCATGCTGGCGAGTATACACACACGTACATCACACACGTGCGCGCACACACACGCACTCACACACACAGACACACAGACA
>NW_014596790.1:0-572 GCF_000485595.1 Priapulus caudatus | reverse complement strand
TTGATGGAAGGTGGGGGAGGGGTTGGTGGGTTTAGGAAGGTGGGGGAAGAGTTGGTGGATTTAGGAAGAGGTGATAGAAGGTGGGGGAGGGGTGGGTTGATAGAAGGTAGGAAGGGGTGGGTTGATAGAAGGAGGGGGAGGGGTTGATGGATTTAGGAAAGGGTGGATTGATAGAAGGTAGGGGAAGGGTGGGTTGATGGAGGGCGCGGTGCGTAAAATAAAAGAGAATGGGATGCGGAATCAATATGGCTTCATATAGCGGATGAACATCGTGGATGCAAAAGGCGTCTGCTCACGTCGATGTTCCCGCGACCTGCTCATTATAACACGCGGAGTCTGCTGCTGCTGCGAGAGGGGATTATACCCGCTGCGCGTGAGATATTATTCCTTTAATTGGCCTTCACGTATTTAATGAAGCGAGCGCGTCTGCAAATATCCACTACAGACGGAATGCCCTGATGTCTAGAAGCACAGCTCTGACATTTGACCTACAGAGGCAAAACTACACCTCTGACCTACAGACGCGTAACACTGACCTCTGACATACAGACGCGTAACCCGGGGGGCCCGTT
>NW_014596789.1:0-572 GCF_000485595.1 Priapulus caudatus | reverse complement strand
CACGGTCGCGGGTGTTATTTTAAATATTTATCGTTATCGTTATCGTTTAACGTTATTTTAAATATGTCATCAACATGGTCATTATGTTGCATGAAGGTCATTTTACTACATATATAGTGATCTCGATCATTATCTGTATATAAGACAGTTTGTGTGAGAGAGTCTGTGTCAGAGAGTTTGTGTGTGAGAGTCTGTGTGAGAGAGTCTGTGTGAGAGAGTCTGTGTAAGAGAGTCTGTGTGAAAGTGTTTTCGTACGTTTTCTTTCGTGAATTCATGCAGCGGGCGGTACGAAGGAATGGTTTATAGAGCAGCTGCGTGCAGACACAGACTTTCTTGTCGACCAAGGCGTCCTCGACTACAGTCTCCTCGTCGGCAGACAAAAGCTGGTAGCCGACGATCGTCGCGTCGACATCGCCGACGTAGTCAAAAGCGTCAAAAGGTAAGCGACCTGCTGCGACCCCTAGCGGCCTCCAGCGACGCCGCCCCGCATGTATGAGCATTTTAGTACCCGGTAGCAATTAATCTAAGCGCAGTGGGAATTTGCGATGATTGCATGCGGGTATAGTTGACAC
>NW_014596788.1:0-572 GCF_000485595.1 Priapulus caudatus | reverse complement strand
TTGTATTAGTGCTACACTATGTGCTTGTATTAGTGCTACGCTATGTGCTTGTATTAGTGCTACGCTATGTGCTTGTATTAGTGCTACACTATGTGCTTGTATTAGTGCTACGCTATGCGCTTGTATTAGTGCTACACTATGCGCTTGTATTAGTGCTACACTATGCGCTTCGATGATAGATTTTGTGCTGGTAATAGTGTAAGACTCTCAGCATTGGAATGAAGATGCCGCTTGTAGATATTGTTACAAGATTTTATACCCCCCAAGTAACATTTTGTGCTCGTGTTAGTGGGAAATTTTACGACTACATGTGACTTCCTGTGCTTTCATCTGATATCGTGCACTTGTACTGGTACGACATTACACGCCTGCATTAATCCGACATCTTCTCCTTTCACATAACATTCTGTGCTTTACGAGTGACATCTTGTGCTCATATTTGTACAACACTTTGTGTTTTCATACACCCGGTGCATCAGTGTGATGGATTTTGCTCGTGGTTGTTTGTGTCGTCTGCTTACCTGACTACCTCGTCGTGTTCCATCTGATCAGCGAGCGCTCGCACAGATGGA
>NW_014596787.1:0-572 GCF_000485595.1 Priapulus caudatus | reverse complement strand
AGAGAAAGAAAGGGTTGACATGAGTGAGATGGGGCGGGGGGGAGGGGGCACGGCGGTGGCAGCAGTAGCTTACAGATTTTTTGTTTAATTTTATGTTTGATTTTGATTGTTTGGTTTTTAATTTGTATTTCGATCTCTTTTTTGTTGTTGTGATTCTGTTGGCGTGCTGGCCGATTCGTCAACGTTTTTATTCGATTTTTATGAGTTTTATGAGGATTTTAATAATTTCTATCACGCTTTAATTGAATTTTACGTCAATTTCAATAAATGTGATTTAGCGAACAGGCGATCATTGCAGCTAGCCTGTACAAGGACACACAGTAATGGAAGCAACTTGAATAATTCAGTAATTCAATCGCTTTTCATCGTTCAGCTGTGATAGCGCGGGCGCTCCGAGATTCAACCACTTTGCGTCTGCCGGCATTACAGACGCGTTGTTTCTACTGTAGATACTACATTGATCGAATTTACTCCGCGAGCGACGATGAGTGAATGCGGTAACAATCTCTGCTACACTGTGTGAGAGAGAGAGAGAGAGCGGGAGAGAGAGAGGGGAGAGAGAGAGAGAGAGA
>NW_014596786.1:0-572 GCF_000485595.1 Priapulus caudatus | reverse complement strand
ATCCTCCTCCTCCTCTTCTTCTTCTTCCTCCTCATCCTGCCTACTCCGCTTCCTCCTCCTCCTCCTCCTCCTCCTCCTCATCATCATCCTCCTCCTCTTCTTCTTCTTCTTCTTCTTCCTCCTCATCCTGCCTACTCTGCTTCCTCCTCCTCGGCCTCCTCTTCTCTTCGTTTGTTTCCCATTCCGCTTCTATCGACAACGATTCTCTCACTCTCTTTTTCGCTTTCCCTCTCTCGCTTCCTTTTTCTCGCTTTTCCTCTGTCACTCGCTCTCTATCTTTCTTTCCCTCCCTCCACCCTTCCCTCTCTCCCCCTCTCTCCCCCTCTCCCCCCTTCCCCTCCTCCTCTAAGACTAATCTCTGAGTTTTCGCGCGTTGTTGCTTTTTCTGATTGCTGTCATGCTAGGGTTACATGCGCGCGCGCCTCGTGCTAGTTGATCTAGAAAGGCAAAGAGAGTGTCCGTGCTGGCTAGAGAGGCAGAGGGAGTGTCCGTGCTAGTTAGAGAGGCAGAGAGAGACTGAGAGAGGGGGTGAGAGAGAAGGGGAGAGCGAGTGGGGGAGAGGGACGAGGGTA
>NW_014596785.1:0-572 GCF_000485595.1 Priapulus caudatus | reverse complement strand
CTCTCTCTCTCTCTCTCTCTCTCTCTCTCTCTCTCTCTCTCTCTCTCTCTCTCTCTCTCTCTCTCTCTCTCTCTCTCTCTCTCTCACTCTCTCTCTCTCTCACACACACACACACCGCCTTTCTCCCTTAATCTCTCCCTTCTCTCTCTCTTTCTCTCATTCTAGCTTCTACCTATTCAATATATCACGTATCACTCTTTTTGACCAACTGACACGCTGTCCGATAGAGTAAGCGACAAAGTATGCAAACCGTGCCTCTCTCATCGACTCTCTCTCTCTCTCTCTCTCTCGCTCTCTCTCTCTCTCTCTCTCTCTCTCTCTCTCGCTTGCCGCGCTCGCGCCGGACAGCCATGGTGGCCACACGCACGCTATGAGGACGCAACCTCAATCTCCGCCGTGACGTTCCATAACCCCATGATTCAACTAGATCGGATCCTTCTAAATCATGAAAGCCTCGGCTTCCCCTCACCCGCGGGGCCCCGCCGCGGGCGCACCGCTAATTTCCGGCCGGCTTCCGACGCGGTAGAATATTAAGTGATTAGCATTAATGAATCGCCGCCCAATTGAGTCAG
>NW_014596784.1:0-572 GCF_000485595.1 Priapulus caudatus | reverse complement strand
GTGAGAGAAAAGATAGAGAAGGAGAGAAAGAGAGAAAGAGAGAAAGAGAGACAGAGAGATTGGGAGAGCGGGAGAGAGAGGGGAGAGGCAGGGGAAGAGCGAGAGAGAGTCTGAGAGAGTGAGAGAGGGGGAGAGAGAGAAAGGGAGCGAGACTGCGTGTGTATATGCGTGCTTGCGTTCGTGCGCCCGTGTGCGTGCGTGCGTGCGTGTGCGTGTGCGTGCGTGCGTGCATGCGTGCGTATGAACAGATATTTCCAATTTATTTCAACCAGTGCTGCCATGCCGTGTCTGTTGATCGGTGAGCGTTGGCCAGGGAGCGACCAGGCCGTGCCCGGAGGCCAAACAGTCCGAGTACAATTAGCCGAAAAAAGTCCACCCCCTTAACGGCCGAAAAAGGACGACACGCGAAAAAGAATTGGGTTGTGTCGTCGTGGCGGGTCTCCGCTATAACGCAGCGGTTTCATTTACAAGGCAAAAGGAGTGCCCGTGCCGAATTCCATCGCTGGCTCGTCACGTGTCTGTGTGTGGGTGTGTGTGTGTGTGTGTGTGTGTGTGTGTGTGCGTGCGTGCGT
>NW_014596783.1:0-572 GCF_000485595.1 Priapulus caudatus | reverse complement strand
CATCCAAAACACCCAGCTGGCGTAAAGACTGCGAAAACTCTTTGGTGGTAAGATTTTTCAAGCTAACCGAACCAGTCTGGGTTTCATCTTTTTTGGATATGTACAGCACACCACCGTCGTAATACCAAATGAGGCCATGCGCCTGCACCAACTCATCAAAAATAATTTTGGCCGACTTATTTTCAAAATGCACACTCACCACGTCTTCAATTTTATTGCTCACTGAAATCTGCGTATTTTGTGACGCAGCCAATGTTTCCAATAACGAGGTCAACGGCTCTTGATCAGAGAAATGACTATATGCTTTATCACTCCACGGTAGTTGAGCTGCCATCACGTTCGTTGAAAACAAGGCTGACAGCATTACTATAAAGACGATACGCAATGTGTTGAAGGTTGATTTCATGCTTAATTTCTCGTTGTTAAGTATCCATTGAGTGGATTTTTCTCACCTGAAAATCTTTATGGACAAGACACAGTCAAGTGAAGGTAAAATTACACAGAAAGGCACAAAGGGGAAAAACTAGCTAGATAGGTATAAGAAGAATGATGATGGATGGTTTTAGCGGGCT
>NW_014596782.1:0-572 GCF_000485595.1 Priapulus caudatus | reverse complement strand
GTCTCTCTGTCTCTCTGTCTCTCTGTCTCTCTGTCTGTCTGTCTGTCTCTCTGTCTCTCTGTCTCTCTGTTTCTTTCTCCCTCTCTCTTTCTCTCTCTCTCTCTGTCGCTCTCTCTATGACTCTATGTGTATATATTATATATCTCACCCTCTCCCTCTTTCTCCCGTTTCCCCTCTCTCTCCCCTGTTCTTTCTCACTGTCGCTTCCCCATCTCCCTTCCTCTCCTTTCTCCCTTTTCCCTTTTCGCTGCCGCTCCCTCTCTTTCGCTCTCTCTCCCTCCCCTTCCTCGGTCGCGCGAAATTGTGGCACAAAACTATTAATTTTCCGCTCTAATTGACCGAGAGCGTCGAGGGAGCGACGGGCGGCCGGGGTGTTTGCAAGAGCCACTGCGAAGCGTGGAGAGAGTGGATGGGTGCTGGGTATTCATGAGCGACGCTGGGGCGAGGTGAGCACGTAGTGCACTTCGCTGTTTGTGGTGGGTGGGTGGCAGTGATGCCAGTACTTCGCTGTCTGGGGGTGGTGGCAGTGATGCCAGCACTTCGCTGGTTTTTTGGGGGGGTGGGTGGCGAGT
>NW_014596781.1:0-572 GCF_000485595.1 Priapulus caudatus | reverse complement strand
CTCTCGCTCTCTCTATATATATATTACATCAAATTGTCAACAGGGGGGTCAGCCCCTAGCTGACGTTTCAGCGAGGATCATCCGCGAGAAACTAAGACCAAGAAGAAGATATCTATTATATATCTATAATATCCATATTAAATATCTTTATAATTACACTCCTGTTAATATCAGATAATAATTACGATGGAACGATGACGGCGGTTAGTTAATAATAGTTAATAATAATTAGTTAATAATAATATAAATAATAATATATTATATGATGGCTGCATTAGTTTAGCCTGACAGGCAACGTTTCCACTGAGCTTCCACTGTCATTTACGGATGTGAGTGAGCAAGTAATGGTTCGTCTCCCCATGCATGCACACATGCGCGTCGAAACCATTGTTTCACTACTGACCCAAATACTTTAAACAAAAGCTAGTACTGCCGGCGGCAATACGTGTAAGAACGTCTATGATAATTATATGTACGAGTGAGCACCAATATGAATTCTAGATCTCGTTTAAGTGCACGCAAATACGCTCGCATGCGTGCATGCATTATCTCTTTTCTCTCTCTCACACACA
>NW_014596779.1:0-572 GCF_000485595.1 Priapulus caudatus | reverse complement strand
GATAAGCCACCATTAACTGCTCATGCATTAACCAATCGTTCTGCAAATTGAACACTGTTTCTCCACGTAATAAGGCTTCTGCTTCTTGCAGGTATTTTTCACCATACAGCTTAGTAAGCGCTTGCTTATGTTGCTGATGCGCTTGTTCACTATTGCTTTCTTTAAACTGTAATAAGGCATCTACACAGCGATAGGTTTTTAGACGTTCTGCATTTAATTGTGAGAAATATATAAGCCATTGCGTACCTTCCAGTGACTGCTCATCATCACCTGACTTCAATGCCAACAGTGTTTTCAGCTCGGCAATGCGTAAGTCTGACCAAATACTATCCTTATCGGCGGGTAAACCAATCAAAGCCGCGACGGGTTGCTGATCGTCTAAATCGCGCTCGTTTAAGTCTGCTAGTAATTCTGCTTGAGTTTCTGCGTCATCAGCAAGATTGAGAATACGATTGCGCAAATCCATGCCAACATTATTATTTGCCCACAGCAAATCATCTGGCGGATAAATTTCTGACATACCCGGAACAAGAATGCGGCAAGCATATACACCAAGATGTTCATAATCAGCG
>NW_014596778.1:0-572 GCF_000485595.1 Priapulus caudatus | reverse complement strand
GAGAGAGAGAGAGAGAGAGAGAGAGAGAGAGAGAGAGAGAGCGTGATAGAGAAAAGGGAGAGATGTGGGAATGTGTGAGAGAGGGACGAGGGGGGAGAGCGAACAAGAGAGACTGTGCAAGACAGAGGGCGAGAGAGGGGCGAGAGAGAGTGGATGGGCACATTTTGTACACAATACGGTCGCCGCTCTGTTCTTCAGCCATGTCAGCCACGTCCTTCAGCCGGGCTACCAGCATATTGTCGACGACCCAACTAATTGGTTTTCTTTCCAAGCACCTCGAGGGAGCGCCAGCGGCGGATTATTGGTTCAGTAGAGGACGGCGACGACGACGACTTAAAAAAAAACCTGAAACAGCTTTCACGCATTAAACATTTAGTGTCGCCGTTTATTCAGACAACAAAGTTGCGGCAATAACGCTTCATTACGAATTTACTAGTGAGAGCCGAACGCCTGGCCGCGGCCGGGCGAAAAGAATGACGCGTGCGGATTTTAATTTATAGTAATGGCCGCAGGGCAAATTAATTAAGTTTAAGACGATCTTCTCTCTCTCTCTCTCTCTCTCTCTCTCTCTC
>NW_014596777.1:0-572 GCF_000485595.1 Priapulus caudatus | reverse complement strand
CTCTCTCTCTCTCTCTCTCTCTCTCTCTCTCTCTCTCTCTCTCTCTCTCTCTCTCTCTCTCTCTCTCTCTCTCTCTCTCTCTCTCTCTCTCTCTCTCTCTCTCTCTCTCTCTCTCTCTCTCTCTCTCTCTCTCTCTCTCTCTCTCTCTCTTTACGCGTGCGTGCGTGCGTGGGCGTGCTCAGGCGCGCGTGCGGGTGGGCTCAGGTGCTCGTGCATTCGCTTTCCTTCGTGCGTGTGCGTGCATGCATGCGTGTGCGTGCATGCATGCGTGTGAGTGGAAGGGCGTGCGCTTGTTCGTAGCGGAGCCGCGGGTTAGATGAAGGCGCGCTGGGACGTGTTCACAGCTCAGTCAATTACCAGCACGACGAACCATGCTCTATACGTGTGTCGCACACACACACACGCACGCACGCACGCACGCACGCACACACACACACACACACACATCCACGCACATACACACACACACACACACACACACACACACACACACACACACACACACACACACACACACACACACACACACACACACACACACACACACACAACACACACACACACACACACAC
>NW_014596775.1:0-572 GCF_000485595.1 Priapulus caudatus | reverse complement strand
TCCCCCACCACACCCACCATCACCTACGCCAGCAGTATGCCCCCACCACACCCACCACCACCTACGCCAGCAGTATGCCCCCACCACACCCACCACCACCACCTACGCCAGCAGTATGCCCCCACCACACCCACCACCACCAAACTGCTGGCGTAGGGTGGGTGTGGTGGGGCATACTGCTGGCGTAGGTGGTGGTGGTGGGTGTGGTGGGGCATCCACCACCACCTACGCCAGCAGTATGCCCCCACCACTACACCCACCACCACCTACGCCAGCAGTATGCCCCCACCACACCCACCACCACCTACGCCAGCAGTATGCCCCCACCACTACACCCACCATCACCTACGCCAGCGCTACAACTGCGATGTCCGCTTGGTGAGAAAAAAACAAGAAATAATTAAATTAAAGTTCGGGGATAGACAAAGTTCGACGCGTGGCGGCGGACTGCAAACCCCGATCCCTTCCCCTCCCTCTCTCCTCTCTCACACTTCCTCTCCTCTCTCTCTCTCTCTCTCTCTCTCTCTCTCACTCTCTCCTCTCTCACACTTCCTCTCTCTCTCATTTTCTAT
>NW_014596774.1:0-572 GCF_000485595.1 Priapulus caudatus | reverse complement strand
CACCAAGCAGCCCCCCTCCAGCTATGGCCAGAGGCATTAAAACGATGAAGGGAAGCATCAGCATATCCTTATTGAAGTGAGGGGCAGGAAAAATATAACAACAGTTAATAATATTTTCGTTAACCCAAGTTAATAATTACAGAAACATATGTATGAGCAAAAAGATAAGCTGTACTTAATATTGCTTGTGATCTAGACTATAAAACCTATCTACGATAGAGGCTTAACTACTAAAAAGAGACTTTGTCTATATTTGAATTGACGAATATGCTTTTCTCTTAGATGAAGCCAACCCCCCGAAACGCAATAGGAGATATTAATAATGAGCATTGATCAAGTAGTACTGGCATTTGCTGGTGGAGTTATCACAACTAGCGTTCTTTTAGCCGTTTATGCAAGTTCGAGCTGGTTATGGTTAACAGGTTTTGTTGGTGTTAACTTATTACAATCAGCATTTACTGGGTTTTGTCCCCTTGCAACAATCCTTAAGAAGTTGGGAATTAAAACAGGACACGCTTTTGCTTAAGAGCAATTTAACAAGTATTAGTCCAAACACAGCATAGAGGGTGTTA
>NW_014596773.1:0-572 GCF_000485595.1 Priapulus caudatus | reverse complement strand
CTGTTGAGTATCGCTTCCATCATTTATCCAGGGGTGCTCGCCATTGCCCTGCTTGCATGACCCCGGCACAGGGGTTTATGCCCATTTGGTAGGCCAGCATCGATGGTTTGTCGATATCCCAAAAAGCGATATCGGCTTGCTTGCCAACTTCGAGCGAACCGATCTGTTTGTCCAGCCCGAGTGCCCTGGCGGCATTGATGGTAACGCCACGCAGTGCTTCTGTCGGGGTTAATCTAAACAGCGTGCAGGCCATATTCATACTTAACAAAATCGAAAATAGCGGCGAGCTGCCAGGGTTTGCATCACTGGCAATTGCCATGGGTATTCCATGCTTTCGAAGCGCTTCAACCGGGGGCAATTGAGTCTCCCGTAACACATAAAATGCACCGGGCAATAATACCGCTACGGTTTTTTTAGCGGCTAATTGTTTAACCTCATCGGGCGGCAAGAATTCGATGTGATCGATTGACAGGGCATCGAATTCGCAAGCCAGTTTGGCCCCACCCATATCGCTTAATTGTTCGACGTGGGCTTTCACCGGCAGACCTAGTGAGTGTGCTTTTTTCGAAAAC
>NW_014596772.1:0-572 GCF_000485595.1 Priapulus caudatus | reverse complement strand
CTGCAATTTCTACACCCCCACTATACCGTGTATCCAATTCCATGCCACCCTAAGATTTACACAGCCCCACTATACTGCGTATCCCATGCCATACTATACCCTGCGATTTCCACACCCAACTACCCTGCAATTTCTGTACCCCTCTACGGTGCACACCCCATTCCATACCGCCCTGCGATTTCCACAGCCCCACTATACTGCGTATCTCATGCCATACTATACCCTGCGATTTCCACACCCAACTACCCTGCAATTTCTGTACCCCTCTACGGTGCACACCCCATTCCATACCGCCCTGCGATTTCCACAGCCCCACTATACTGTGTATCCCATGCCATACTACACCCTGCAATTTCTGTACCCCTCTACGGTGCACACCCCATTCCATACCGCCCTGCGATTTCCACAGCCCCACTATACTGTGTATCCCATGCCATACTATACCCTGCGATTTCCACACCCCGCTACCCTGCAACTTCTGTACCCCTCTACGGTGCGCACCCCATTCCATACCACCCTGAGATATCATCCGTGCCCCGCTCGCTCTGCGATTTCTGCTACCACGCGCTTGG
>NW_014596771.1:0-573 GCF_000485595.1 Priapulus caudatus | reverse complement strand
GATACAGTGGTGTGTGTGAGTGATACAGCTGTGTGTGTGAGTGATACAGCGGTGTGTGTGAGTGATACAGCTGTGTGTGTGAGTGATACAGTGGTGTGTGTGAGTGATGCAGTGGTGTGTGTGAGTGATACAGTTCACACACCACTGTATCACTCACACACACCCCACTGTATCGCTCACACACACAGCTGTATCGCTCACACACACAGCTGTATCGCTCACACACACCACTGTATCACTCACTGTGTGTGTGAGTGATACAGTGGTGTGTGTGAGCGATACAGCTGTGTGTGTGAGTGATGCAGTGGTGTGTGTGTGAGTGATGTAGCGGTGTGTGTGAGCGATGCAGCGGTGTGTGTGTGATGTAGCGGTGTGTATGTGAGTGATGTAGCGGTGTGTGTGAGCGATGTAGCGGTGTGTGTGAGCGATGCAGCTGTGTGTGTGTGATCATGAGTGATGTAGCGGTGTGTGTGAGCGATACAGTGGTGTGTGTGAGCGATACAGCTGTGTGTGAGTGATACAGTGGTGTGTGTGAGTGATACAGTGGTGTGTGTGAGTGATACAGTGGTGTGT
>NW_014596770.1:0-573 GCF_000485595.1 Priapulus caudatus | reverse complement strand
CAAAACCTTCTTTATCTAAATTTTTAGTTATTTTACTGATGTTGTCGGAGGTCTCAGCTAAACCTTTAATTGTTTTCTTTATATCTGCTGAGTTAAGTAAGGCCGTTGCGCTGGAAATAGCTTTGTTTAACTCGTTAGTAATTTTACTCGGATCAAAACTTAGTAGTGACGTTTGTGCCGCCATGGTGGGAAAGATTGAAGGCTCATTAGCAGATGTTGGCAGTAGGGCGAAAACATTCTTCTCTTGTTGTGTGCTCAAAGGGCTTTTGGGCATATTTAAGGAAATATACTGTGAACCTGTGAGTAAGCTATCCACTGTTAACTGCGCTTGTAAGCCATTGCTGACTAACTTTTGTAGTATTTGTTCTGCATCTAGGCGATTGTTTTTATCCGAAAATTTGTCAATAAAAAGTGAAACATTTACGAGTGTTTTTGCAGCTGTTAATTTGTCGTTGCCTAAAGAAATATTTTCAACCTTCCCTACTTTTACACCGCTGTATTCAATTAGAGAGCCTGAGCTAAGACCGTGCAAAGTGTCGTCGAAATAGAGGGTGTAAAACAGCTTATTTAAGC
>NW_014596768.1:0-573 GCF_000485595.1 Priapulus caudatus | reverse complement strand
ACACACACACACACACACACACACACACACACACACACACACACACACACACACACACACACACACACACACACACACACAGTGTTCCCCACAGACCAGCGGTCTCTTCAATAGTAGCGTTGTTAGCCAATGTTGTGTAACTCTTTCACCAGTGGTGCTATATGTTGGGGGGGGGGGCTGCGTCGAGGCTGGAGACAAACTGTGTTTGCTCGCCACTATTTCCTCACGCCGTTCTTTCAGTTCTGCGCGCATTTTCTTTATATTCAATATATGACAAAGGCTTTGTTGATACCGGAGCGAATAAACTTCGACGTATTTCAATGGGGTTTGTATAGACGTGATCTGGAGACGGCTCGCTTCTTGAGATGATGTCTTTGATGTCCATCTGCTGACGGTTTATGGCAGGCATCCCCGCACTACCATGTGTGTGTGTGTAGTATACGTGTGCAGTATGTCTGCGTACGTATAGTATGTAGTATGCGTGTATGTGTAGTGTGCGTGTACGTGTAGTATGTGTGTATGTGTAGTAAGCGTGTATGTGTAGTATACGTGTATGTGTAGTATGCGTGTATG
>NW_014596767.1:0-573 GCF_000485595.1 Priapulus caudatus | reverse complement strand
AGTTGCCCTAAATTATAAGGCACACGTCTAACGATCAACGCTACTGCACAAAAAGTCCGGTCAATATATCTATCCAGTTCTTTTTTGCTCAATCTGTGGATAAATATATAAAGATAGCTTATAAAAGAATTGTAGTGAAAATAATACGTTTGATATACTAGTAAAATATTTTACGTGTTTTTTACAACAAGTTTAAATTTGCAAAGTAATTGTACTATACTTCTCAATACACAGCATTTTAACTCATGTGAATTAGCTGATCACTAAACACTCAAGGACTAGAGAGAAAAAAATGACATTCAAAATATCAACCTATGCTTCCAAGAATAATAGAAGCACCTACATACTCCCTATTGCAGTTTTAACTACTTTTTTGGTAGCGAATGTACCCGCAATGGCTGGGAGTCACTCAGCCGCAACATCGATACAATCGATTAGCGCCAACACCTCAACAGCTCCAAAAGCTGCACCACCCATTCAAAGCATCACACCAACTCCTACCGCTGAATGCCCGCTCAACAGTGGTGGCCCATCGTTACTTGGATCAACATGGCGTTTACAGTCTATTTATGG
>NW_014596766.1:0-573 GCF_000485595.1 Priapulus caudatus | reverse complement strand
CTCTCTCCTCGTCTCCCCCTCCTCTCCGTTGTCTCTCTCTTTCCTGCTGTCTTCCTCCCTCCTCGGTCTCTCCCCCTCCTCTCCTCTGTCTCGCACCCTCCTCCCTGTCTCCCGGTCTCTCCCACTGTCCTGCACATATCGCAGCACGGTGTCAAGACAAGAGGACACGGTGTCCCTCACCGTTGCCGCCTCGTCCGCCCGCATCCTCGCGAGCGCCGCCATGGCAACGAGGCTTCGCATGAATGCGCAGTGATGCTGCAGGGATGAGGATGCTTGCTCCTGATGCTGCTGATGATGATGATGCTGATGATGATGATGATGAGGAGGAGGTGTAGGGAGTGTGCTGTCGTCCGCCTCCGCCGCATCCTTGGATTGAAACCCCACTATCTGATTCAGATCACCTGTAATAAAATAAACATATATGCAGCCGCTGAAGACGTAGCAGTAGACACATGAGAATTCTGATCCGAGAGAGAGAGAGAGAGAGAGAGAGAGAGAGAGAGAGAGAGAGAGAGAGAGAGAGAGAGAGAGAGAGAGAGAGAGAGAGAGAGAGAGAGAGAGAGAGAGAGAGAG
>NW_014596765.1:0-573 GCF_000485595.1 Priapulus caudatus | reverse complement strand
AAGCATAGTCATTGCTATTTGTATTACATAATTACAAGCAGAAATTCTTCAATTTGAAGTATGTAGGAATAATCATATCCTTTTAATTTAAAGTACAAAAGTATGAGCTTTTAACCTAATCCTAATTGTAATATGTACGTGCAAGCTAGGATAACCCTTCATATTTGTAATATGTACGTGCAAGCTAGGATAACCCTTCATATTTGCAGTACAAACGTGATATTTCTTAATATTTTCAATGTATAGATACATGCTGCATGTATGCCTTTTGCCATTTGAAGAATTAGTATAAGTATAAGGAAAACCCTTGTTAGCAGCATTCCCTATGTATAGCAGCATAACGCATTTAAAAAAATATATTATAAAACATAATATATTAAATATAGTTCATAATCATGACTATATGAAGTACGTTATAAGCATAACTCGTTGCTATTTAACGTACATACATATGAGCATAACCCTTGCTATTTGAAGTACGTTATAACAAGCATAAGCCATGCTATTTAACGTACATACATATGAGCATAACCCTTGCTATTTGAAGTACGTTATAAACATAACTCGTTGCTA
>NW_014596764.1:0-573 GCF_000485595.1 Priapulus caudatus | reverse complement strand
TCTCTCTCTCTCTCTCTCTCTCTCTCTCTCTCTCTCTCTCTCTCTCTCTCTCTCTCTCTCTCTCTCTCTCTCTCTCTCTCTCTCTCTCTCTCTCTCTCTCTCTCTCTCTCTTTCTCGCTCTCTGTCCCTTTCGGTCTGTCTTCTCTCTCTTACCAAGTCCCCACCACCTATTCTTCTACCTGGTTATCAATTTCACTTTTTCTCTCGCCCTTCTCTCTCGATTCCTTTCGAACTAGAATTTCGAGGTTTCGAGGTTACCTCCGTACGCCGATCCGCGGTCTCAACTAGAATTTCTATTTTCTACCCTAACGATTTATATTATACCCACCATGACTTTGCTGTGCTGCGCGTCTGCCTTCTCCACGTACAGGTAGCCAACCGGAAGCGGAAGTTCCGTTCTCACAATGTCGACGCATTCGTGCCAGCGTGGAGGCTCATCGCCGACGCCGTCAGTGACGGCAAGGAATCGCCGTTCTGCCTCTCGGAAGCTGTCGTCCAAGTACCAAGCCACGTCCTTGATAACGCGCCAGATCACGTAGTTGGCCACTGTTCTGTACAAAAGAAATATATTTA
>NW_014596762.1:0-573 GCF_000485595.1 Priapulus caudatus | reverse complement strand
CACACACACACACACACACACACACACACACACACACACACACACACACACACACACACACACACACACACACACACACACACACACACACACACACACACACACACCACGCACACACACTCAAATGTACGTGTGTGTAGTCAGTAATCGCTGATTGACCAATTAAATTGTCTGACAGCTTTATACAAATTGCAATTTCAACGCGACCCGTACTCCTATATACATTGTATAATAAGACATTTTTTATTCATTTCAAATATACAAAATCATCTCTTCGCCACGTAAGACTAACATGGTGCGGATATCCCCGCTGGCTCACACGAACTCTCATTTTTGGAAACATGCAAAAATGAATAGAAACAGCCGGGGCGAGTCGCCGGCCGGTCGTGTATGAGTCATGGTAACATGCGAAACATGTCGCCGTGCGAATTATAACTTGTCAACTTAAACGCGTATGTACATATGTTACGCAAAACCGCGATAAGTATAGCGTGCGCGAGGCTGATCATGAATCATTCAGTAGAGGGCTCTTCACACACTTACATGCACACACACACACACACACACACACAC
>NW_014596761.1:0-573 GCF_000485595.1 Priapulus caudatus | reverse complement strand
TACTATATATATATATATATATATATATATATATATATATGTATATTATAACATCACTTGGATTATACGTACAAGACCAAATTCTTGTATTGATTTCTTTATTAATACATCAGTAGATACTGGGTTTCGTTACAGCCATACTTGTACGTTTCTTCTATATATATATGCTGTGGCTACGGGTACGGCAGCCGTATCTTAATGTCTTGAGGCTGGAGGTACAGCCGTCCATTCGCTTTCATACTTAACGAGACAAAGATGGCGGCAGGTGGCGCCAAATTTTGAAATAGCTCTTTGGGAAATAACTTCACGATTTGAGAGTTTAGATAAGCTAGAACCCTAACCCTAACCTTAACCCTAACGCCAAAAAGGGACTTCAGCAAACAACGGCTGCCGTACCTCCAGCCACTGCGATATATATGTACGTAAACGGCCCAAACAAATTACAAAACACCATAAGAAATCATCTAATCAAATACTATTATACTAATGGCATCAAACTTACTCATTTCTACTCAAACATCAAACCAAATAACCGTATGGTGCTGCCTTTGTCGGTAATATGACGAACTAAAT
>NW_014596758.1:0-573 GCF_000485595.1 Priapulus caudatus | reverse complement strand
ACACACACACACACACACACACACACACACACACACACACACACACACACACACATGATGATCGTGCGTGTACTTGAGACGTCCGCGTGTTCTGCTTCGTGAAGCGAGTAATCGTACGCGTCATGAATGACATAACGACACCGGCGACCTCTAAATCGCTCGTGCGGTCTACGCTCCTTTGTCCCCCGCTCGTCGGCGAGTGTTTACCAAGTGCCGAAGTTTGCCAAGAAGCGACCCGCGCAAGGTTACACTCGACTTTCGTTCTAGATTTTGTTTCCGAAATTTCTCACTTCAATATCGTCGAATTTTTTGTTAATGCGCGCGGTTGTGGCGGGGCGGTGATCACGTGGTAGTCACGAGGTGGTGGAGGTGCAGGAAGTGGAGGAGGGGGAGGAGGTGGAGGAGGTGGAGGAAGTGGTGGAGGTGGTGGAGGTGGTGGAGGAGGTGGAGGAGGTGGAGGAGGTGGAGGAGGTGGAGGAGGTGGTGGAGGTGGTGGAGGTGTGGAGGTGGAGGAGGTGGAGGAGGTGGAGGAGGTGGTGGAGTTGGAGGAGATGGAGGAGGTGGAGGAGGTGC
>NW_014596757.1:0-573 GCF_000485595.1 Priapulus caudatus | reverse complement strand
CAAGTTGTTGGCGCAAAGGTTCTTTCACGTGAGATATTCTTTTAAAAGCAGTTATTTAGAAGCGATTTATAACAATCCAGTTTACCTCGTTGTTTACACCAAGTGTTGAAAACACTTCTCAAATAAATAAATATACGTACAATAGACTTAGACCAAGTTGTTTAGCACCTTCGAACTCAGGATGATTTTAGAATGATAAAACCTAAACTATTTCCAATTGCCATTTTCACGGCAATAACTTTAGCCCTATCTGCTTGCGGTGGTGGTGGCTCTTCAGAGAATAACCCCGATACCAATACTGGTGGTGGCACGGGTAATCCTGCAGAAACAAATGCTATCGCTGCGGCTGGCCTTTCTTTCGATATTTCACGCGCTGATATATCCGCTACGCTAGACGGTAGCGCTAGCTCTGACCCTGATGGCGATGCGCTAACATACAAATGGACACAAACCGCTGGCACAGATGTTACTAGCGGTGCCGGATTTCTCACTGGCGTAAGCCCCCAATTTACAGCGCCCGCAGAAGTTTCTACATTGCTGTTTGAACTTACGGTAAATGACGGTACAGGAGAC
>NW_014596756.1:0-573 GCF_000485595.1 Priapulus caudatus | reverse complement strand
GGTAAAAATTCTATCGGATAAGTTACTGTGACCTGCTTAACTTTTTTTGCACCAAACTTAAACTGCTTGACCCGACTTAAGAGACTGCTTTCAAGTTTGGCATCAGCGAGCTCGCTGGATACAATTTTAACCCTGATCACATTCCCCGCTGGGGCAATGGTTATAGCCAGTACAATCTTACCTTTCAAGCTAGGGTTTTTACGTCGCGCGCGATTATATATTGAATACAACTTACTCTTGTTCTGATCGAATACAATAGTAATGTCTTCCTCTGACCGAACATCACCACTACGTGACTTCTTTTTAAGTTTTGCATCTCTGGCGTTAAGCTGGGCATCCTGTGACAGCAGAGATTGCCTGACCTGAGTTATCTCACGCTGTGATAACTGCGTTTTACCAACAACAGTGCTGTATTCACTTGAGTTAACACCACCACTGCCTTTGCTGACACCCGCAACCAGCAGGTCTTTATTATATCCAGCGGCTTTGTTAGCTGACGATGAAGTTGTTTTAACAGTACCACCAACAATAGCACTGACATCAGAAGTATCCATAAGGTCTGCGAGCTCATTG
>NW_014596755.1:0-573 GCF_000485595.1 Priapulus caudatus | reverse complement strand
CATCAATTCATCTTGGCACGTATTGTTTATTCGTCGCTCTGTATTTGAGCAAGATATACACAGCGGACAGGTGGCCTTTGCGGGAGGCAAGTATGAAAAATGGGATGCCAACCTTGAAGCAACCGCCTTGCGGGAAACCCATGAAGAAGTGGGTATTAAACCGCAAGATGTGCGCGTATTAGGCCATTTGTCCCATCATTATTCGATGAGTTATTTTCAGATTATGCCCGTGGTAGCGACCATTCCTTGGCCTTATCAACTACAACTCGATGCAATTGAAGTCGCACACACATTTACTATCCCGTTAAATTGGCTGGCAAAAGAGGAAAACCATCAAGTTCGCTACCAAAAATTAGGCGCTTCTAGGGATCTTGTACCCGTGGTTTATTTTGAAGAATATAACGGTGAATTATTGTGGGGAGTGACGGCACGCATAACACTTTCTTTGATTAATGCTTTGCAAAGCTAGAAAAATCAAAACCTCACTATCAAATCTACTGATTAACTAACAAGGTCTTATTTTAAAGTAATCTTATTCTGCAATACCGCATTGATCACCAAGATCTGTTTTGT
>NW_014596754.1:0-573 GCF_000485595.1 Priapulus caudatus | reverse complement strand
AGAGAGAGAGAGAGAGAGAGAGCAGGGTACACAAGGGCGGTCGGTAGACAAGGGCGATGGGGGGGGGAGAGCGGTAAGGGGCGGGCAGGCGAGAGCGGTTGGAGATCGTTAAATTCAAATCGTTGTTAAGGCTCGTAAAATGTTTCTCTGTCTCGACGCGAAATTGCACGGAGAACGCAATTTGCAACGCTAGTTCGAATCGCCGAATTACGTCACGCCCGTCGCCGTGTTGCGTCATACTGGCTGTCGTGCTCCGTCACTCCGGTCGCCGTGCTGCGTCATACTGGCTGTCGTGTTGCGTCAGGCCGTCGACCGTGCTGCGTCACCCCGGTCGCCGTGCTGCGTCATACTGGCTGTCGTGTTGCGTCACCCCAGTCCCGTCCGTCTTTCAACCCCGACTTCATTGATAGTCCTGTGGCCGAAAATCAGTGAATCACTACACGAACGACTTACACGAGTCAATCAGATAGCTAGCGGTGATCTATACTTGTAGTGATCTTTGATACAAAACCCGGCTTAGTTTTCCTATTTCTCTCTCTTTCTTTCTCTCTCTCTCTCTCTCTCTCTCTCTCT
>NW_014596753.1:0-573 GCF_000485595.1 Priapulus caudatus | reverse complement strand
ATCTCAAACAAGGAAACAGAATGAATTTACATGAATATCAAGCCAAAGCACTTTTTCGTGAATATGGTATGCCTACTCCGGTGGGTAAAATCGCGCAGACGGCGGATGAAGTTGTAGAAGCGGCAGCCAGTTTAAGTACCGCTAAGGTGGTCGTGAAAGCGCAGGTTCACGCGGGTGGACGCGGTAAAGCAGGCGGCGTCAAGCTGGTTGATACACCTGAGGAAGCCAAAGCTGTTGCAGAGCGCTTATTAGGCACTAACTTAGTGACCTTCCAAACCGATGCTAATGGTCAGCCGATTAACACGATTTTAGTCGAAGAGACGTGCAATATTGCACGTGAGTTGTATTTGGGTGCAGTGGTGGATCGTGCCTCGCAGCGTGTGACCTTTATGGCATCGACCGAAGGCGGCATGAACATTGAAGAGGTGGCTGAAAAGACTCCTGAAAAAATCCTTAAGACGCAGATTAATCCGATTACGGGCGTGATGCCATTTCAAGGACGTCAGTTGGCCTTTGGTTTAGGGCTTGAAGGTGCGCAAATCAAACAGTTCACACAAATTCTAATGGGTTTGG
>NW_014596752.1:0-573 GCF_000485595.1 Priapulus caudatus | reverse complement strand
GCGTGCGTGTGTGTGTGTGTGTGTGTGTGTGCGTGCGTGCGTGTGTGTACGTGTGTGTACATGCATGTGCGTACGTATGCGCGCGAGCGCGTGTGTGTGTTTATGCGCGTGCGCGCGTGTGCATGCGTGTGTGTGTGTGTGTGTGTGTGTGTGTGTGTGCGTGCGAGTGCGTGAGCGCGTGTGCGTACGTGTGTGAGTACGTGAACGGCGGTGGGCGGGGGGAGGGGCATGCGTGCGTCGCTAATGCTGAGCAGGAGTGTGCGCGGGCAAGCGCTGGGAAGAGAAGGAGAGGAAAGAAGCCATGAGAAGATTCCTCACATGCAACCGGGCGCGCATGCAAGCACGAATACATGGATACGGATGTACGCACGCACGCACGCACGCACGCACGCACGCACGATCGCAACATACACGCGCTCAGCTGAGCATAATTGCTGGCGAGAGCGCTATAGCTTTTGTTTGACGTTTCACTACATTATCGCGCTCTCTAAAGATGGTTTGCTCAGCTAATGCCCGTTGCAGACGGGGCATATACGGATCACACGCAGCTACATACATTAGAGCTTACACACT
>NW_014596751.1:0-573 GCF_000485595.1 Priapulus caudatus | reverse complement strand
ATATACCTGCTCTCGTTGGCAACAGGCGCGTGTTTGTTTGTGCCGTGGGGCCGGATATAGAAGCAGAGGACCGGCGTCGGTTTAGGCGTGGTTAGCGCCATGTAATAACCATCGATATTTCCATAGGCGTTTCTGTACACGGAATGCCGACTGAGGTGTTTTCGGTGTTTTCCCGCCGCCGCGCGTGATCGAGGCATTGTTTGACGGGCGGTCGGTCGGTCGCGTAGTGCGGGCAGGGGGGAGGCGGGGGAATGAACCAACCTGAGGGTGGAGTGGGGGGGGTTACCTTGTACAACGGGAGTTTTTTTATCTGGTACAGCGGGGGAGGGGGTTACCTGGTACAGCAGGGGGAGAGGGTTACATGGTACAGCAAGGGAGGTTACCTGGCTAGCCGGTACTTACACGGCTGTCAATGTAACTGTGTATGGTGGCGTGATCACTTGTGACTGTCGCGCACGTCGTGATCGTTCACGACGGTCGCCCACGTCGCTGCGTGCACGAGCAGCCAACTGCACCGTGGAAGGGCGTCTGGGTTGCCGTGGTTTGTGAGCACTGGCAGTGTGTTCAAGTGCG
>NW_014596750.1:0-573 GCF_000485595.1 Priapulus caudatus | reverse complement strand
GCAATATCAGCATCTCTGGATAGTTTAAAGGTTGTTGAAGCAAAAAATGAAGAGATGGCTGAATATCAGCTGTTAGATGGAAAAATAGAATCCGTTAATAAAAGCACCATTTCAGCACAAACGTCAGGTGTTATTAGTCAGCTGAAATATGACGTGGGGGATTACGTTAAACAAGGTGATCAAATTGCGCGTATTTCTTCTCAAAATCAAAAGGCTGGTTTAAAGGAAGCGCAAGCATCATGGGGCAGGCTAATGCAAATATAAGTCAAGCGTCTGCGACTGTGGCTCAGGCACAAGCGGCGCTGCGTGAAACGCAGGTGACAGCCTCTGAAAAGCGTGCTGACTTTGAACGCGTAAAAAGTATTTACACAAAGCGACTGATTTCAAAGTCGCAGTACGATAGTGCAGAAGCGGCGATGAAGTCTGCAGCGGCACGCGTTGATGCGGCAAAAGCGAATTTAAGCGCCACCAAAGCGGCTTATAATGCTTCAAAATCAGGGCTTGCCGCGGCTAAGGCAGGCTTGTCTAAAGCAGGAGAACAGTTGGCTTATACAGAGTTGCTTGCCCCATACA
>NW_014596749.1:0-573 GCF_000485595.1 Priapulus caudatus | reverse complement strand
GGACACATGTACTTAAGAGGAGAGGGTGTCGTACAAGATAAAAAAGAGGCTGTTAAATGGTATACAGAAGCTGCAAACCAAGGTTATGCAAAGGCACAATATACTTTAGGAGTGATGTACTACGAGGGAGTAGATATAGCACAAGATAAAACAGAGGCTGTTAAATGGTATACAAAGTCTGCAAAACAAGATTCAGAGGCACAATATAATTTAGGATACATGTACTTAACAGGAGAAGGTGTCGTACAAGATAAAAAAGAGGCTGTTAAATGGTATACAGAAGCTGCAAAACAAGGTCATGCAAAGGCACAACATAATTTGGAAATTATTGACTTTAATAGAGATAGTGTAGGAAAAGATAAAAATAAAGCTGTGCAATTATTTAACAAAAGTATGAACTATAGCTTACAGTTAGCAATTTCAGCATTAAAAGGGTTGGGTCTTAAATAAGGCAGCTAACAAATAAGGTTAGATCGTGATTCGAGCGCAGCGAGAAGCCACGAGAGGATATGAGGGTCAGGTCTCCCATTTCCCATTTTTTATATCAATCGACTCAAACTGTTTGACAGCACG
>NW_014596748.1:0-573 GCF_000485595.1 Priapulus caudatus | reverse complement strand
GGTATGGTGCGCGTTGCGGAATTTGCGACATTAAATGCTAACTACATGATGGCAGAAGCAAAACGCCGTGGTTTTACCTTGGCTATTGATAATCGCCGTGCAAGCCATGAATTTATTATTACTTTGAAAACTGAAATGCGCGAACATCATACATCAGCCATGGACTTTGCCAAACGCTTGCTTGATTTAGGTTATCACGCGCCGACGACTTATTTCCCATTGTTAGTACCTGAATGTTTATTGATAGAGCCGACTGAGTCTGAAGCGAAAGAAGCATTAGATGGTTTTATGGATGCGCTTGAGCAGATAAAACAAGAAGCAGAAACACATCCTGAAATATTGCATGCAGCACCTCAAACACTGCCTGTTAAACGTCTAGATGATGTTCGTGCAGCTAAGCAATTAGATTTATCTTACTCTGCTGATTAACGAAGTAATCTAGCAAATCAATGAAAGGAGTAGATTAAAAAACTACTCCTTTTCATTTTAGGGCCCCCTATTTAATTACTTGCGTCCTCTGCGTGACCTGAAGCGTGTAGCTACAAGGCTCGCAAAGCTTCCGCTCCTGCTCAC
>NW_014596747.1:0-573 GCF_000485595.1 Priapulus caudatus | reverse complement strand
ACCTGAGCATGTCTAAAGCGCGCCGCACTGTGCAAAGGTGTCCAGCCGCCCGATGTTTTAGCATTTGGATTAGCACCTTTTTGCAATAACAAATTCACCACATTGGCTCGACCTAATGAAGCCGCTGCGTGCAACGCTGTTTCACCTGTGCCATTCCTTGAGTTCACTTGAGCACCTTGATCTAGCAAGGTATTCATCCTCGCCACATTACCGCCTTTTGCGGCATTGAAAAGCCCATCATTCAACTGATTTAACGGCATGCTGGGTCTTGCTGGTTTTTGCACTACCGCAGCAGCCCGCGCAGGTGCTGGACGTTGAACAACCGCTCTTTTCACCGCAGGACGCGGCGCTGGTGCACGATAGGCTCTCGGTGCGGTGCGTACTTGCTTTGGCGCAGCTGTTCTCGTTTTAGCCGCAGGACGACGTACTACTTTTCGATTTGTTCTATTATTTGGCGCAGGGCAAGTTTGCGGCGGCTTGTTGGATGCTCTTCTCGCCGCATTGGGATGAGGTAAAGGCTTGAGCTCTTTACCCAAGAAAAATGCTTGCGTCTGAATACGCTTGGTATAGAGC
>NW_014596746.1:0-573 GCF_000485595.1 Priapulus caudatus | reverse complement strand
TACACACGCCATGGAGGGAGGTACACACAGACCCAGCCATGGAGACAGGCACACACAAACACAGCCACGGAAGGAGACACACAGAGACCCAGGCATGGAGGGAGGTACGTACATACCCAGCCATGGAGGGAGGTACACACAGACCCAGCCATAGAGGGAGGTACACACAGACCCAGCCATGGAGACAGGCACACACAGACCCAGCCATGGAGACAGGCACACACAGACCCAGCCATGGAGACAGGCACACACAGACCCAGCCATGGAGGCAGGCACACACAGACCCAGCAATGGAGACAGGCACACACCGACCCAGTCATGGAGGGAGGTACACACAGAAACAGCCATGGAGGGAGGTACACACAGACCCAGCAATGGAGGGAGGTACCCACCGACCCAGCCATGGAGACAGGTACACACAAACACAGCCACGGAAGGAGACACACACAGACCCAGGCATGAAGGGAGGTACACACAGACCCAGGCATGGAGACAGGCACACACAGACCCAGCCATGGAGGAGTACACACAGACCCAGGCATGGAGACAGGCACACACAGACCCAGCCATGGA
>NW_014596745.1:0-573 GCF_000485595.1 Priapulus caudatus | reverse complement strand
ATGGTGAGCACATGGTAACACATTGTAAACACAGTGTTCAAATGGTGAGCACATGATAAACACATGGTACACACAGTGTTCAAATGGTGAGCACATGATAAACACATGGTACACAGTACACAGTGTTCAAATGGTGAGCACATGGTAAACACAGTGTTCAAATGGTGAGCACATGGTAAACACAGTGTTCAAATGGTGAGCACATTGTAAACACCATAAACACTCCAATAATGCACAGTAAACAAATAATAAACACAGTAAGCACATGACATGCGCATCGTAAACAATACCATAACACACATCGAGCAAACCTAGTTTATACCACAATACACGATAACCCTCTCTGTGAATCTTAGAACAAAGTACTCACCCCCACTCCACCCCCACCACCATATCTAACATTGCTCACCTCTTCCTTCTGAGATGGAACAGGCTCCTGTTGGGAGTAATCGGGATGTCTACCAGCGTCGTCACCACGAGTGACGTTATCGCTGCCGTCGCACCAGCTGACGTGGTAGTCAGGTAGAGACTCCTGAGTGTCACACGATGGGGGGCCTTCGTGGTGACCCTCAC
>NW_014596744.1:0-573 GCF_000485595.1 Priapulus caudatus | reverse complement strand
CATTATAGAGCGAGCTGAGAATACACACGTTTACTATTACATTACATTACATTATATATAATATTATATTACATTACATTATAGAGCGAGCTTAGAATACACACGTTTACTATTACATTACATTACATTATATAATATTATATAATATTATATTATATTACATTACATTACATTATATAATATTATATAATATTATATTATATTACATTACATTACATTATAGAGTGAGCTGAGAATACACACGTTTACTATTACATTACATTACATTATATAATATTATATAATATTATATTACATTACATTATAGAGCGAGCTGAGAATACACACGTTTACTATTACATTACATTACATTATATTACATTACATTATATAATATTATATTACATTACATTATAGAGCGAGCTGAGAATACACACGTTTACTATTACATTACATTACATTAGATAATATAATATTATATTATATTACATTACATTATATTATATTATATAATATTATATTATATTACATTACATTATAGAGCGAGCTGAGAATACACACGTTTACTATTACATTACATTACATTATATAATA
>NW_014596742.1:0-574 GCF_000485595.1 Priapulus caudatus | reverse complement strand
AAACTACTTTTGATAACGAACATTGATGATAAGAACGACGACTTTAATATAAGAGATAACGACGAGGACGATGACGACAGTATTAACGAGGACGATGACGACGGTGACGGCGAGGACAATAACGACAGTGATGAGGTTGATGATGACGATGGTAGTAATGACGACGGCAATGATGATATTTACTCTGTAGTCCTCGCATCCACCACCACCTCCTCATCCTCCCTCCTCTGCCTCCTCCTCCTACTCCTCTTCCTCCTCCTCCTCGTCCTCTGGCTCCTCTTCCTCATCATCCTCCTCTTCTCATCCAGGACCACCACTAGCAGCAACATGACGGGCATAGGTAGGTAAGCTCAGATCAGCTTCTCTAAGATCAGCTTCAGCAGGGCAGGCCTGCTCGTGGCTGCGTGCATCTGTGGCTGCTGTCAGCACGCTGGCGTGACAGGGGCCATGTTCTGGCCTGCCTCTACACGACGTAGAGCGTGCCTGTCAGCGCTCGTAGCGGCTCGTCGCTCTCACCGGCCGCGCACACGTGCTGCTGCTGCTGCTGCTACTGCTACTACTGCTGATGCTGCTG
>NW_014596741.1:0-574 GCF_000485595.1 Priapulus caudatus | reverse complement strand
GGCACTAGTGAGGTGTTCGCAGGATAGCGGTCATAGATAAGCTTAATCAGGGTTGATTTACCTGAACCACTTTGCCCGACTAAAGCCAGCTTTTCGCCTTTGGCAATGTGCAAGTCGATATCATGGAGTATTTTTACTCCTTGATAACTGGCTGTTTCGGACAGAAGTTGAATCAATCAATTAATCCTATATTTTTTGCTGTATCTAGAATAGGTTGGTAATCAGAGTTTTTCGCTTCGATAAAGCCAGAGCGTGGAAAACGTTCTAATAACTTAGGATCTTTTAGGTCTAGTAAGGCTTGTTTTACCTTGTCCGAGAAACCTTCTCCCCATACTTTATCGACATCGCCGCGTATGGTCCATTGATAATCAGGGTAAGTTGGTGTTGTCCAGATGATAGAGACTTTGTCTTTATCAATCTTTCCGTCTTTTAGTTCCTTATCCCACACCTTGTAATTAACAGCCCCTACTTCATAAGCGCCTGATTGTACAAGTGATATGGTTTTTGAATGATTTCCACTAAAGCCAACTCTTTTGAAAACTTTGTCTACTTTTTCCTTTAATGCTTCTTCAAT
>NW_014596740.1:0-574 GCF_000485595.1 Priapulus caudatus | reverse complement strand
CACGCACGCACGCACGCACGCACGCACGCACGCACGCACGCACGCACGCACGCACGCACGCACGCACGCACGCACGCACGCACGCACGCACGCACGCACGCACGCACACACACACACACACACACACATAGAGAACCGATGGTACAGGGCGGTCGCAGCCAGCATCTTGGCTTGATGTTAGCTAAGCATGGGCGCTGCATGACTGCACCAGGGATGCATGCGGGCCCTTCCCTGCACCAGGGATGCACGCGGGACCTTCCCTGCACCAGGGATGTACGCGGGTACTTCCCTGCACCAGGGATGCACGCGGGTCCTTCCCTGCACCAGGGATGCACGCGGGACCTTCCCAGCACCAGGGATGTATGCGGGACCTTCCCTGCACCAGGGATGTACGCGGGTCCTTCCCTGCACCAGGGATGCACGCGGGACCTTCCCTGCACCAGGGATGTACGCGGGACCTTCCCTGCACCAGGGATGCACGCGGGACCTTCCCTGCACCAGGGATGCACGCGGGCCCGGGTTCCCTGCACAGCAATGACATCGCTATCTCATGTAATACAACGGTGTCTTCCCA
>NW_014596738.1:0-574 GCF_000485595.1 Priapulus caudatus | reverse complement strand
AACAGGCTGGGGCATTGCATTGCAGGTGCGGTCAAAGGGGTGGGTGTGTGGCAGCGAGCGAGCAGGTAACGTTCCCGTGTCTGCGCTTCATTTTTCAAGGTCGTACACGACAGTTTGTCGTACACGACAGTTCATCACGCAAGGACCACAATGTAAATAAAGTGTGCTAGTCATAATTTTTGTCTACATATCCTTGGTAGTTACCCAACTTCATGAATTAAAAATATATCGTAAAAGAATGCTATATCATGGATAATAATTACCTAAATAAACAAGTAAAAAAAATAAAAATTAAAAATAAAAATTAAAAATTTTAAATCCCACTGTCACACCGCGACTCGAACCCAGCCCTGCTCGAACCAGGCTCCCCGACTCCACTCCCGACCCTAGGGCGATACAGACAGATACAGCAGATACAGGCAAAAGTGATCTCGCTAAAATATTATATCCCTCCTCCGCCGCCACTCGGGCAACCCGTATAGATGATTAAAGCGATGGCCTCTTATTGCGACGGTGGCGCCGCGAACGGTCGCTCTTCATGCCTCCCCAGGCGCAGTGTCACGCGAAACACACA
>NW_014596737.1:0-574 GCF_000485595.1 Priapulus caudatus | reverse complement strand
TGCTGCTGCTGCCACTGTTGCTGCTGCTGCTGCTGCTGCTGCTGCTGCTGCTGCTGGTGCTGCTGCTGCTGGTGCTACCGTTGCTGCTACTGCTGCTGCTGCTACCGTTGCTGCTGCTGTTGCTGCTGCTGTTGCTGCTACTGCTGCTGCTGCTGCTGCCGTTGCTGCTATGGTGCTGCTGCTGCTGCCACTGTTGTTGCTGCTGCTGCTGCTGCTGCTGCTGCCGTTGCTGCTATGGTGCTGCTGCTGCTGCCACTGTTGTTGCTGCTGCTGTTGCTGCTGCCGCTGCAGCTCTACTACTGCTGCTGCTACTACTGCTTAGACTAACTGCTGCGTGATGACTGTCTACATAACTCACGGTCATAAATTACTCGTAATGAGGGGCGTGTGTAGGCGAGTATAAGTTCAAGTAGAAGTCGACGTGTAGGAGTGTAGCCATGTAGGCGTGTAGGAGTAGCACAGGGTGTTTATGGCGATCGGAGCGGCGGAATTAGAAGCAGCAATTCAGTTGTAATGTGTAATAATGACTTATAGTAATTTTAATATTAAATGATGGTAATAATAATAATAATAA
>NW_014596736.1:0-574 GCF_000485595.1 Priapulus caudatus | reverse complement strand
CAGACAGAGGGAGACAGAGGAGGGCAAGGAGGGCGAGGTGAAAGGCAGTAGCAGAAGACGTGCATGCAGTATGACACATATGGATTACCTTGACTCTCTGCATTACTAGACATGTATATATATATATATATATATATATATGAAATATCCCCTGATGAAAACTGGTTGCATGATTACGAGACTGTCTGCAAAACATCTAGCTCGCTCCATGGTACTAGCATAATAGACATCGTGCGAAAGATGCATGCACACATGCACGCATGCATGCTCGTTCGCTCGCACGCACGCACACATATCCTAACCCTAACCCAGTTGCTGCAAAATTGTTCAACTTTCGATAATCCCTGGATTGTTTAACGCTAATGCTCATCCGTTAATCCGCGTACTTTTTCATGATGAGGATTAAGCTGCGTTGTGTGACGTCACTGCTCTGCTTCCCCGCAGCCCGCAGCCCGCAGCCCGCAGCCCGCAGCCCGCAGCCCGCAGCCCGCAGCCCGCAGCCCGCAGCCCGCAGCCCGCAGCCCGCAGCCCGCAGCCCGCAGCCCGCAGCCCGCAGCCCGCAGCCCGCAGCCCG
>NW_014596735.1:0-574 GCF_000485595.1 Priapulus caudatus | reverse complement strand
TAACTTGAGTCATTCCTTTACGTTCTTTTCCTAGTTTTGGCTTGAATGAACCGAGTAGCAATTCTAGTATCAATGGGATGACGTTCGACATACCAACTAACTGCTCGGTATGGGCTCTATCAAGAAACTCCTGACTGACCTTGCCGCTGGGTAGCGATTCTTTAGCCAATTGGACAAGTTCTGGCATCATCGGCACGAGGAATACAAAGGCGTTGATGGTTAAGAAGGCAACCATGACAAGCTTCAGTTTTAGCCAATTGGGTTTGACTTCATATTGTAAGTATAAGATCACATCTGAGACTATTTTCAGCACCAGCCCGGGCAGTATCAGGATATAGGCACTCATTTCTTTATAGATTGAAACGTCGAGCGCTGTACTGGCGCTAGAGTGTCCTAATACAGCACCAATAACGATGTGCGAGAGTATCCCGCCGACATACATGATGGTGCCGATTTCCTGAATAAAACTTAAGACCTTTTTGAGAGACATATTCATTACCTGTAGGCTTTATTAAGATCGTCTTCCAAACCACATGCGCGAAAATAAACCATCTTTACGCACAAACTGGTGATA
>NW_014596734.1:0-574 GCF_000485595.1 Priapulus caudatus | reverse complement strand
CAAGCTGTTGCAGATTATCTATCTCATGTCGTGGTGGCTGCAATCCGCCGGCCAGATCTGGTTTTCACGATTTATCCAAATTGATGGCATCCCCGCATCTTCCGGACCGACAACATCGTATAACGGATGGTCACCAACATAGAGTACTTGCTTAGGTTCGGCTTCGAAGCGCTCGGCAAAATGATGAAAAATGCGTTGGTCTGGTTTGGCAACGTTAAGATCGGCAGCACTAACCGCATGTTCAAATAAATGTCCAAGACCGACATGCTCGACACTAGCATTGCCATTGCTGATGGATCCGAGTCGATACTGCGTTTTCAGGCGTTCGAGGCATGGTAGTACGTCGTCGTAAAAAGTCACCTGCTGTCGCGCATGGAAGAACACCTCGAAGCCCGCTTCGACAAGTTGTCAGCATCGTAGTCGGACTCTATTGCTAAAAACCGTAAAACTCGTGCCTCATTAAGGTCATATTGATAGCAAATTCTGGGTTATTTATGGTGAATAGCTTGCGCCTGTCGAGAATTTCTGCCCGGGAATAACGCTCGGTAATTCGAGGATATTGTTCTGATATCCA
>NW_014596733.1:0-574 GCF_000485595.1 Priapulus caudatus | reverse complement strand
TGTCGCACTGCGGCACTTGTTATTAATCTATGCGCCAACTGGTCATGATTCGATATGTGTTTTTACATTATCATTTATTATGCATTTATACCTTAACCGTACGTAGTACTACCTTACGTTCGCATGTATATTTGTACATCCAGACTGTGTGCCAGAAACTTTCAAACATTGGCTACATATGAGCATAGATAGTTATAGAATTTGCGCTCTCCTGAGCTTTATTTAATGGAATTAATAAAGTTTTTGGCTGTATTATTTTGTCCTCTAGCTAACAACAAGGTATTATCTCGTAAATAGAAAGGATGTGATATAGTAATTATAAAAATAATACCCTCACCATGGTTCCTTGTGTTTGTATACCTCTGGTATACCCACCCTCTGTGTGACAAAAACCTTTAAACGTTGGCTATATGTGAGCTGTTTAATCAATTGGATTTATAACGTTTTTTAGCTCCATTATTCCTTCTAGCTAGCAACATAGTAATAATAACAATAATAATAACTGCTGAATATATGTATATATATATATATATATATATATATATATATATGTTATGCAGTGCTACGAAATAAA
>NW_014596732.1:0-574 GCF_000485595.1 Priapulus caudatus | reverse complement strand
CTGATAAGTTAACAGAAATTAAAACCTTGTCTTTGCGAGAAGCTAACCACTGGATAGATTTTTCTACTACCCACTCATCAATTTGGGTAATCATGTTGTAGCGTTCAGCAGCGGGTAAGAAGTTGCTTGGCGAAACAATGTCGCCTTCTCTATCTATCATTCGTAATAAGATTTCTCCATGGAATATGAAGGATTGCTTGTGATCTTTTAAAGGCATGATTTCCTGGAAGTAAAGTTGAAAGCGATCTTCTTCCAGGGCATGATTAATACGAGAAACCCAATGCATTTCACGTTGTTGTGTTAATAACTTATCGTCTTCTTCGGTAAATATTTGAATTCTATTGCGACCACTTTCTTTTGCTAGGTAGCATGCAGAGTCAGCATTATTTAATATTTTTTCACAAGATATTGATGAATGAGGCATTGGTGCAATACCAATGCTTGCACCAATAGTAAATGTGTTCTCTTGCCAAGTGAAATTAAACTGTTGAATAACTTCCAGTAAGTGCTCGGCCTTTTCTTTGGCTTTGTTAACGTCGCAGTTTTCAAATAACAAACCAAACTCATCACCACC
>NW_014596731.1:0-574 GCF_000485595.1 Priapulus caudatus | reverse complement strand
TCCCCTCCTCTCTCTCTCTCTCTCTCTCTCTCTCTCCCTCCTCCCACCCTCCCCTCCTCTCTCTCTCTCTCCCTCTCCCCTCCTCCCCTCTCTCTCTGGCTGCCTCCCTCTAGCATTAACGTCAGAGCTCACCAGACCGCCGCAGATGCTAAGCGTGGCCGACGACGACGACGACGCGTTTACTACAGATCCCTGATAGAAGCAAGTCTCTCCGTGCTGTGCGCATGCGCCCATGTCCTCCTCCGACTCGTTCGCGTATATCTTGCGCATCTGACAGTCTGTAAGATAACATCACGCGTGTGTTTATCGAGAAGAGTACAGCCGCCGCCACACATTGCGTACGTGCGTGTGTATAGGCCTAGAGCTCGAGAGGCACGTACAACCACATCAGGGCGCCGCCTGCCATTAGAGGCATAATGATGGTCGGAAACTGCACACGTGCATGTGCCGCACGGTGGTTAAACAACTTGCGGTTACATCTTGGAGGAGTGTACACACACACGCACGCACACACGCACGCACACAGCACACACACGCGCACGCACACACACACACACACACACACACACACACG
>NW_014596730.1:0-574 GCF_000485595.1 Priapulus caudatus | reverse complement strand
AGAGAGAGAGAGAGACCCATGACAGAGAGAGTGCGTGAACGAGAGAGATGGGGTGAGAGAGAGACCCATGACAGAGAGAGTGCGTGAACGAGAGAGATGGGGTGAGAGAGAGAAAGAGACCTATGATAGAGAGAGTGCGTGAACGAGAGAGATGAGGTGGGAGAGAGAGAGACCCATGATAGAGAGAGATGGGGTGAGAGAGAGGGAGAGAGACCCGTGACAGAGAGAGTGCGGGAACGAGAGAGATGGGGTGAGAGAGAGAGAGAGACCCATAATAGAGAAAGTGCGTGAACGAGAGAGGTGGGGTGAGAGAGAGAGAGAGAGAGAAAGACAGACCCATGATTGAGAAAGTGCTTGAACGAGAGAGTGCGTGAACGAGAGAAATAGGGTGAGAGAAAGCGCGATAGGCAGACACACAGAGAGAATGGCAGAGAAAGAGAGACTATGGAGAGAAAAAGAAAGAGAGAGAAAGGCATATACACAGAGAGAATGACAAAGAAGAGAATGGACACACAACACACACACTCTCTCTCTCTCGCACACACATACACGAACGCACGCACGCAGGCACGCA
>NW_014596728.1:0-574 GCF_000485595.1 Priapulus caudatus | reverse complement strand
AATAACGTGCTTATCTGGGGTAATCTGTGGCGTAACCTCTAAGCTTAATACCGCTTTCTTAAACGATACACTGGTTGCACCACTTGATGAGGCTTCTAAATAAGGGACTTCCACACCCTGTTCAATCAGAGCCTTCTTCTTATTCGCCGTTACCACACGCGGTGTAGATACAATCTCTCCCTTACTCTCAGACTGCAATGCTGACAATTCTAGATCTAAGAGAAAGTCTTTGGCTAAAATTGAGAAACCAAATTGACCACCACCAACAACGGGTAAATTGACATTTAATCTATCCGATAAAGCAGGAATCGTCACGCCAGATGTACCCGTCAACGCATTGTTGACCATTGAGGTGATAGCTTCGCTACTCCCTGCTGAAGAAACCAAGCTATTATTACTCAAAGCGCTTATTTGTGTAACACCAAAGCGTGCACCTAGATTTTTACCAAATTCATCATTCGCAATAACGATTCTTGACTCAATAGAAACTTGCTGGATCGGCACATCAAGACTTTTTACCATTTCTCGGATCGAGTCAATACGTGATATCGTATCTTGTATTAGCAGTGTATTG
>NW_014596727.1:0-574 GCF_000485595.1 Priapulus caudatus | reverse complement strand
ATATAATACTATATAATAATATATATAAATAAAAAAACATCAAGACGCATCAGAACAATGTTTTTTCGCTATACTATTCTGCTTACTTTACTTTGTCATTAATTATTTAGCTCGGTATTACTGAACAGTGTTACGTCAGCAGTTATCATTTCCCTTCTTAATGCTCCAACAACATAGCGAAACATTTTCTATTGACAGTTTATTATAGCGCAGTCTCCCTTGCTGAGGATCTCATGGTATTGGCAGGGGGTTTCGATTTCATAATGTTTACGCCGCATGCGTATGAAATTATGATGGCAAAGAAAAATGTGCAACTTACGAGATAAGGCGATTAGACCTTTTCATGAAGAAGATGAAGAAGTGAATGAAAAAACTGTCTTTTAATAACGAACGAAGGATAATCGGGGAAACAAACAAACACATAGACATGCAGACACAGATACGATCATAGACCGACAAGCACGCATAGACCGACATACATACTTACATACATGCACGCACGCACGCACGCACGCACGCACGCACGCACGCACGCACACACACACACACACACATATATATATATATATATATA
>NW_014596726.1:0-574 GCF_000485595.1 Priapulus caudatus | reverse complement strand
ACACACACACACACACGACACACACACACACACACACACACACACACACACACACACACACACACACACACACACACAACCTTCAAGCATGCACCTAATTGTTACGTATAATTGTCGCGACCAGGGCCAACCCGTACACTCCGCGTAAAGCGCAATCACCGGCTTACGCCACGATTGCAATAATTACAGGTTGTATCTGTCGGAGAAGAATCCGGATGCGGCCGAATTCTACGGCCATCGCTTTCAGCTAAAGAGCAAGAATCTGACGTACATGAGTGGAGGACCCGGGTTTGTTCTGACGCGCAAATCCGTGCAGCTGCTGGTGAGCAGAGCGCTACAGGAGAGACCAGACTGCCTCCCCGACGGACCGGGCGAGGACTGGAAGACGTCGCGGTACATTTGAATGACTATTGACTATGTTCGAATGTTACTGCCACATACGCACAAGAGCCGTGTTCAAAGCGCGCGCGCGTGTGTATATTATATATCAAATGTTTGTCTTTATTAACCCCTGATATATATGTGTGTGTGTGTGTGTGTGTGTGTGCGTGCGTGCGTGCGTGCGTGCGTGCGT
>NW_014596725.1:0-574 GCF_000485595.1 Priapulus caudatus | reverse complement strand
ACACACACACACACACACACGCATGCAGGCACGCACACGCACGCACAATCGCACACACATGCAGGCACGCACACGCACGCACAGTCGCACACACAGGCGCTCGCATAGAGTATAAGCATGCTCAAGTACCAAATAGCTCTCCCAATACCCTGCGCTACAAGCCACGCAGCCACACAGGAGACGGGACGGCGTGGACGGACGGACCGGCGTGCTAAGTGATTTATATTACCTCCGCAGCGTCAGACTCCGCTAGCACGTTACATGCAATTTAAAGTCAATTTTCGCCCCGAGTGGCTGCGGCTGTCCTTCTACACGGACATTATATGCAGCGGCATATCGCCACTAGGCCGTGCCTACGTGCGTGCGTGCGTGCGTGCGTGCGTGCGACACCGGTCCCGACGTGATGTGGCGCGCAAGGCCACGCACCGGCGGCACCCACTGACCCTTGTGACCATCGAGACGACGTACCAGCGTTGGCCGGCGGCGGGGCAGGTACACAAGCACACATGTACAGCTACACTGATATACATGTACAAGTACACATATACACATGTACAGCTACACTTATATACAT
>NW_014596724.1:0-574 GCF_000485595.1 Priapulus caudatus | reverse complement strand
CCGCCGGTGGAAGAACACTCCCCAACCAACCCCTCGTCGGCATAGAGGTACCAGGTCACTTCAGAATCAACCTGCTTCTTAACCCGCCGCCCGAAGGGGTCGTAGCTGTAGTTGGCGACCTGGCCATTGGGGAGGATCACCCGGCTCAGGCGGTTGCGGCTGTTGTACTCGTAGCGGGTAACTAGAGGGACAGTCCCCCCGGAGGGGACAGTCCCTTTCTTCACTGTGTTGCCATTAGCGTCGTACTCGTAACTGGCGGCGCTGGTATCGAGCAGCTCGTTATTCTGGTTGTGGCTCCAGCTGCCGGGGGTCGCGCTGCTGGTGGTGCGGTTGCCGACCTTATCGAAACTGAAGCTTTCGTCGGCCAGACCGGTTACAGCCGGATGGTCGGCACCAGTCAGCTGATAGGTGTCGTCGTAGCTATAAAGGGTGTCACCGGCTTGCGCAGTGAACTGATCGATATTGCCGACATGGTCGAACTGGTAGTCGCGCTGCAATAAGACAGAAAGATCTTTTTTGGTCTGGATGCTGCTCAGCCAGCCGCCGACATTGTAACCGTAATCGGTGGTTACGC
>NW_014596723.1:0-574 GCF_000485595.1 Priapulus caudatus | reverse complement strand
GCAGAACCGCGATGGTTTGCTAAACCTTCTAAATCAACGGCATTATCCAGTTGCTTTAATAAACGCGTTTTACCCGACCCCGAGCGTCCACTGAGAATAAGTAGTTCAAAACTTGCCGTTAGGCGTTCAATACTTTCAAGCAGAAAACGCCGCATGGCTTTATAACCGCCCTCTACGCGTGGGTAAGCAATACCCGTTTGTCCTTAATCCATTGTTGCGAAATCTGCGAACGCATACCGCCGCGAAAGCAATACAACACACCATTGGGATGCTCTGCTACAAATGCCTGCCATTGATCCACACGCTGCTGTTTGACAGCGCCTTGCACCAGCTGATGCCCCAAGGTGATGGCGGCCTCTTGACCGTTTTCTTTATAACAAAGGCCAATGGCTTCGCGTTCTGCATCGTTCATTATCGCGATATTCTGCGCTGCGGAAAAGCACCTTGTTGATATTCTATCGGCGCACGTACATCGAGCATCGGCACATCATTTAAAAACAAGGCCAATAAATCAGTAAACTGGGGCTGGTTTTTCATCGTATTTAGACCACTGTCATCATTGATTGACCATCCG
>NW_014596722.1:0-574 GCF_000485595.1 Priapulus caudatus | reverse complement strand
CTCGCTCTCTCCATCTCTCTCTTCTCTTCTCTCTCTCTCTCTTTATCTCTCCCTCCTCTCCCCCCTCTCCCTCTCTCCCCCTCTCCCTCCTCCCCTTCTCGCTCTCGCTCTCTCTCTCTCTTACTCGCTGTTACCCAATTCCGTTCCTTTATCAGCTTCTTCTTTCGTCACCGCTTGCGCTCCTGGCGTTCTTCCTTCTGCACGTACACGCGGCAGCCTATATGAGTTATGGGACCGTTATTCGCAATAATCACGATGTGCGATGTGAGCTGCCAATGACGGCTTCCGAGTGCCTATTACTGCAGTGGGTCGAGCATTATTGTCTGTCTACGTGTGACGTATGCGATGTGACGGTTGCACCGAGTGCAAATTGGCAGAGCAAACAGCATCGGTGCTGATGCGCCAGAGTAATTATTTTCGAGTCCGACTTGCAGATTCGCGACTGCGCGTGCGTGCGTGTGTCGGTGCGTGCGTGCGTGCGTGCGTGCGTGCGTGCGTGCGTGTGTCGGTGCGTGCGTGTGTGATTGCTAAATAATCGTATATCTCTTCTCCCAATCTTTGCCATCTCTCTCTC
>NW_014596721.1:0-574 GCF_000485595.1 Priapulus caudatus | reverse complement strand
TATATATATATATATATATATATATATATATATAATACATATATATGTATATGCACTTCTCCCCTTCCCGCGTAGAAGTGGTAATCTCATAGTCGGTGAGGTCAACATCATGCAGGACAAGTGCCGCGGCGACAAGTGGCGTGCCGTTACACGTAAGATATATTCGCCGTCATCGTAACAACACCATTTCGCAAAGAGCGGCGCGGACCGCCGCCACCTGTGCCATCATATTGCAACGCAAGTCGCCCGTCTACGCACTCCCGCTTGCCTTTTCCCGACACGTATCGTGATAGGCCATCGTATACTGCGTTCCGGCGCAGGTGTCTCACGGGTATCTTTCGTGGAAGGAGCCGATCAAATTCTGCGATTCGCAGTGTGTTCTTATATTACAAGCCAGGGATTCCGGGACTCGTCCGAACCTTGCACCATCGCTAACACACACACACGAACGCACGCACGCACGCACGCACGCACGCACGCACGCACGCACACACACACACACACACACACACACACACACACACACACACACACACACACACACACACACACACACACACACACACACACTACA
>NW_014596720.1:0-574 GCF_000485595.1 Priapulus caudatus | reverse complement strand
CTTTTGCAAACTGCCAAGCTTCGGGGGTTAAGTCGTAATCGACGTGCGTAATTTGCCAATCGTCTAACATTTTGCAAAAGGTTTCGACGGGTCCATCAATAAACGCTTGCTCTTCATCAGTTAACGTAGGCTTCGGTAATTTTTTGATGAAATTAAAATCAGGCTTGCCACTAAATAGTTCTGCTTCCCACCAAACATCACCGGCATCTAAAGCTTCTTGTTCGGTTTGTGAAATCGTCGGCATAACTTTTTTCATCGCTTTGTAAACAGCTTTACTAAATATATTACGACGAATCTTTCTTATATTAAGCGGGATAATGACGACGGCGAATAGAATCCAGATTAGAGAATTCGCAGCAAAGGAAGTGTCAGTATAGAGTTGTATAAGTAATAACCCAGCACCAAGGAGTATCGTCCACACTTTTAGTGGTAGCCGTAGATAGGCTGAAATAAATGTAACTGAAAGTAACAAAGCAATCCACATCATTGTACGTACCCACTAATCGTTTTTGTTATTAAAAAGATAGACTTCAATTTATATTACATGTTCAATAGTTTATTGAATTGGTCTTCT
>NW_014596719.1:0-574 GCF_000485595.1 Priapulus caudatus | reverse complement strand
AGAGAGAGAGAGAGCGAGAGAGAGTGAAGGTGTGAGATACGGCGCAGTTGAGATTTGATCGAGCGCTCTAACGCCTCAGCTGTCTCTCGCGTCTGGGTTTGTCTCCCACTGCGTACACCACTATCCAATGACAACCACCACCGTTCTCTCCACTCACACGACCTACGATAAGCGAGTGAATTAGTCTACAATTAAGCGGTACTGTCTAATGACCCTCGCTCATCGATAAGGCATCGTGTGCTTAGCGCTAACACACGGGCACACGAACCGATGCGATGAGTGAGAACGAGGAGTTCATGCAGCCACAGAGTCGGCGGGACACGCTAGAGATGGTGACGGTGCCCGTGAAGGTCAGGCTGCCCTTCAAACTGTTCAAGGTGCAGAAGAAAACAGCGATCATTCTACAGGTTGGTGTCATGCAGTGTGTGTGTCTGTTGTGTGGTGGGAGGGGGAACGGTGCGTGTTTGTGTGTGTGTGTGTGTGTGTGTGTGTGTGTGTGTGTGTGTGTGTGTGTGTGTGTGTGTGTGTGTGTGTGTGTGTGTGTGTGTGTGTGTGTGTGTGTGTGTGTGTGTGT
>NW_014596718.1:0-574 GCF_000485595.1 Priapulus caudatus | reverse complement strand
ACCCCTTTTTAAAAGATTAAGCCTGATCACGACGCAACCACGGAAACCAACCTGCCGATCAGTTAATCGGCCCTAATCTAGCCAGTTCGACAGGCTTTCGGTATTGCCATCGACACTCAAAGCCTGCCCCGAGATACCCTTGCCCAAATCAGATGCTAAAAATAATGCCATATTGGCAACCTCGTCGGCTTCGACAAATCGGCGTAATGAGCTTTGGCGTTGATAAACATCGCGAATTTCCTGTGGCTGCATGCCGCGTTCGGCCGCATCGCGTTCGATCACAGTATCGATTCTTGGCCCGGCAACACTGCCGGGGCAAATCGCATTGACACGAATATTATACGGACCAAGCTCCATCGCCCAGGTTTTGGTGAGACCGACTATCGCCCATTTGGCCGCCACATAAGGCGAGCGTAACGGACAGCCGAATAGCCCGGCATTAGACGACATATTGACGATCGAGCCGCCACCCGCCTGTTTTAACAAAGGAATTGCCTTACGCGCAACCATGAAACTCCCCGATAAACCGACTGCCAGAGTCCGATCCCAGTCGTCGATGTCAATATCTTCAAGC
>NW_014596717.1:0-574 GCF_000485595.1 Priapulus caudatus | reverse complement strand
GTGTGTGTGTGTGTGTGTGTGTGTGTGTGTGTGTGTGTGTGTGTGTGTGTGTGTGTGTGTGTGTGTGTGTGTGTGTGTGTGTGTGCATGCGCGCACGTGTATACTTGCGCGTGTGCGTGTGCGTGTGTGCGCGCGCGTGTGTGTAAGAGAGAGTGTGTGCGTGCGTGCGTCCGTACGTGCTTTTGTGTGTGTATGTGTGTGTAATTATGTATGTGTGTGCGTGCGTGTGTACGTGTGCGCGCGCGCGCGTGTGTGTGTGTGTGTGTGTCTGTGTGTGTGTGTGTGTGTGCGTGCGTGTGTGTGCGCGCATGTGTATATTATGTGCATAGATATAGAATAGAAGATTATGTATATCTGTATTCTATATCCATGATATGTGGCTAGTCAGTGTCAAATCTTCAATGCGATTACTCTCGAACTACGAGAGGTCTCATAGGTGCATTACGAGTGAACATCTATTCATGTCTGAGCATTCAGCAGAGAGAAAGACAGGGGCAGAGAGAGGGAGAGGGGGAGAGAGCGTGCGAGAGGCAGAGTACGACAGACACGGACATACACATACACGCGCACACAC
>NW_014596716.1:0-574 GCF_000485595.1 Priapulus caudatus | reverse complement strand
CACGAAAACTTACAACAAGGTGATATGTTTTATCAGAGGTAGCTCGCCTGTTCATTTGTTGAGTATTAAGTACTTCTGCAATCACACAGTCAGGCCTGTCTGAGTAGCAATTAGAAACAACGACAATACCGATACGCTCAGTCTTGTTTTGTGTGTCCAGAATATAATTAACCAGACCCGCAAAGCTGCTTTTGTTTACTGAATTTATTGGAATGTGTTTTGCAATCATGATTGTTATTTAGTAAGTATTATTTCTTTGATTTAATTACTTTCATCATAATGCCTGTCATTTGGGTTCTGGTATTTTCAATATCTTTAAGAAGCACGTTAATTGTGTTTTTATCAAAATGTGCTGCACGTCTATCATCAGATAACCCTAATTTTAAAAGCCCACCTAACCTGCCTAAATCTCCGTTTATCTTTGCTAGTTCGTTTACTTTTTGATTGTCTACGATGCTGGTTGGCTCGAAACCTAACCCTAGTCTTCTTAAGTATTCTGAAATACTCAAGCCGCATTTTTCTGCTTGCTCTTTGATTACCTTTCCTTCTTCCGGATCTACTGGAACCCTTAGAT
>NW_014596715.1:0-575 GCF_000485595.1 Priapulus caudatus | reverse complement strand
TCCGTCCTCTCTCTCTCCTCCTCTCTCTCTCCTCCTCTCTCTCTCTCTCTCTCTCTCTCTCCTTCTCGGTCCCTCTCTCCTCTCTCCCTCTCTCTTTCTATCTCTCTCTCATTGCGACTTTGCACTATGAATGTATCCGCGTGTACCCCCCGCACTCACTCTCTCTCGTCCTCTGTACGCGCGGCGGCACCACCCCACCACCACCACCATCACTACTATCGCACCGCACAAACACAGGTACGGCATTGAGATGATCACATCGCCAGCCAGGTAACTCAGGTGTGAGGTGTACCCGTGCCGTTACATGACGTTCCACACACCGCCCGCCCCGACCTCGCATGGCCCGACGCGGGGCCCGGCGGGGGCGTGCGGGAGCCGGGACGAGATGAGGACGGGGGACGACAGGGGGAGACGGGAGATGGGGTATGTTGATGATTGAGAGAGGTGATGAGTGTGCGTGGGGAGAATACATGAGTGGAACCCTGCTTTATCGAAAGAGAGAGGGGGAGAGAGTGGGAGAGAGAAATAAAGAAATATTGAGAGAACAAAGAAAGAGAGAGGGGGAGAGAGACAGA
>NW_014596714.1:0-575 GCF_000485595.1 Priapulus caudatus | reverse complement strand
GGTACCGCAGAATTACTCCTATGGCTCAGCGTACTCTCTGCGCGTGGCACAACGCTGCACGACTTAAAGAATAGAAACTATTCCCGCCCTCGACTGCCTGATCAAAGACGATAACGATCACCAGCAAGTGAGCAACTATTACGAGAAACAATGAACAGCGTTCCCAATTTAGGCATTTTACTCGACCAACTACGCTTACAAGGTATTCCCATTGCGACGATGGAATACGCACGCCTACAGACTATTTTTGCCAGCCAACCACAGCTATCACGCAGCGCATTAAACAATCTACTCTGTACCGTCTTAGCCAAAGACGACGCACAACGGCAGAAAATCACCCGCACCTTTCATCGCCTCGTCCCCGAAGCCATTGATGAAGCAGATGAACTCCCTCCAGCCTCTAAACGCAGACAAGCACGCGCAGAACAACGCAACATCACTAACGCCGCAGAAGAAAAAAATTCCGAGCAGGATACAGAGCTAGACAAAGACAAGCCCAAGAGAAATATATTTAGACTAGGCGCCTTGTCCATCCTGTTAATCGCAGCGATCTTATTTGCCGCACAAAACGGAAA
>NW_014596713.1:0-575 GCF_000485595.1 Priapulus caudatus | reverse complement strand
CGCGCGTGTGTGTGTGTGTGCGTGCGTGTGCGTGCGTGTGTGTGTAGTTATGCGTGTATGTGTGTGTGCGTGCGTGTGCGTACGTGTGTGTGTAGTTATGCGTGTATGTGTGTGTGCGTGCGTGTGCGTACGTGTGTGTGTAGTTATGCGTGTATGTGTGTTTGTGTGTACGTGTGTCTTCCCTTTTTGAATACATAATATAAAAAATATTATAGCATATCTTTATGCAGATATCGGCTACGCGCGAACATACACATATATATATAAGCCTATACTAAAGCCTAGATTAATTCCCGAGGCTGTGCAGGTGAAGATATCAACAGAGGATCGAGATATTCGTATAGAAATATTATCATTTCAAACTACTGCTGAGTTCATTCCACCCCTTTGAGCGGATAATATTAACAGAATAGTAATTCCTGTGGGAGATACTGTTCATGCGCGAGCATACATGCAAGCCTTTATTATAGTTTATTCTGTTAATACGGGAGGCTGGGTGTGTTAGCACTGAGAGGGAGATGTTGGGATAGTAAATTATTCTCTCTCTCTCTCTCTCTCTCTCTCTCTTTCTCTCT
>NW_014596712.1:0-575 GCF_000485595.1 Priapulus caudatus | reverse complement strand
TATATATATATATATATATATATATATACATATATATATATTCTAGCTACACGCAAATTTTCTTGTTAATTTATGCATACACACATATACGTATACAGGTACAATAACTGCACTAGTTATCACAACACTTCCCTAGCTATTACATTTAATCCTTAGATATTACATTTCACAAGCAGCAGCAGCAGCAGCAGCAGCAGCAGCAGTGGCGACAGTAGCAGCACCAGCGCAGCAATGACGGCAGTGGTGACGGCATCAGCAGCAACAACAACAGCAGTAACAGCGGTGGCTAGGGTGGCCGCAGCGCGGCAGCAGAAGGTTTACGGTGGCGCCACCATCAACACATTTTCTTGTTTTCTTTTTGTCTTCGCCATCTAGTAACCGGTCCGTTAAAATCGTGCCAAGCGAAAAGATTTCCGATAAAAATATTTTCCCTTCACTCGGTAATAGCGTGCATCAAAATGGCGTAAAATACGACGCTTTCGCCGTATCGACCCCTTCCTCCCTCCGCACAAAGTTGCATCGAACAGTTGCAGACAAATACTCATGTGGAAGCTGGTCTAGCAACATTACTTCCT
>NW_014596711.1:0-575 GCF_000485595.1 Priapulus caudatus | reverse complement strand
TCTCCCTCTTCGTCTCGCTTCCCTATCCCGCTATGTCCACATCCGCCCGCGTATGCGTAGTTTCTATGCTATATCCGCTCACGCTAGCGCAGGCTTACCGACTCGTACGTCAACTGTAGCGAACTCTCCACGTGCTCAGTCAGGGTTTCACCGTTAGTCGTCGATTGTCCGATCTCCAGGCCTCTCTGGATGCTGTGGCTACATTCCATATCGCCTTCAACGCAATCGGACGCAGTTAACACGCGACAGCTAACATGCGACAGTAAACACGTAACAGCTAACACGCGACATTTATTTTTGGCGTTAAAACTGAAATTTAAATATTTGTAATTAGATATAGAAAATAAAACAATTAATGTATTAATTCATTATATAATATTATATAGACGGCAACAGATGGCGCTACCTTCGTTGACGTTGGTGCAGCTAACGATGGTGGAGACTGATTCCTTGGGCGTGCAGTGTAGGGGTTCGTTTGTGTAGACGCAACCACACGTGTACGCCGTCATTATATCATTGAAGTCGTAGTCCTTCAGCCGGTATACACCTGATAGATCACCATGTATGCATCATAT
>NW_014596710.1:0-575 GCF_000485595.1 Priapulus caudatus | reverse complement strand
AGCTCTTGATAGAATTAATAGGTGATTAGGCGAATTTTGCAGCGTAAAGGGGTAATTGAGTGCATCATGTGCATGAGTCTTACGGGCAGTGTGGGTGTGTGTGTGTATTATGTTTTGTTGCACCATTTCCATTTTTCATTGATAATGTATTTTTTGTGCATTTCGCAGGGTAGGGGTAGGGTAAGTTATGTGAAGTGGACTCGAGGAAAGTTTTTTTTTTTTATTGCTTGTTGATCAACAGGGCCATGGCCCCCTTGTGCCCCACCTTAGCTATAGCTGCCAGTGCTATTCAAGTACGCTTAGAATAGTAGAGAAATCAGAGCGAGAGTTTGTATAGATTACGATTTATAGATAGAGTTATTATACTTAATATGATACGATATCATATGTTAAACGGATAGATACATTTATTAAATTGCAGGCGCAGTAAAATACACAAATGCTTGCTGTAGATTCCTATTTGGGTAGTTTAAGAAATCATAATATATGATTCTCTACACCAGTATCAAGTTTCATCATGTTAACTCCCGTTAACGTTAACGTCCTAGAGAATCCAACCATATTAACAAAACGAG
>NW_014596709.1:0-575 GCF_000485595.1 Priapulus caudatus | reverse complement strand
TCAGAACACAAACCCGCACCAGCATTAAGTGTATCTTGTATGTGAGACTCAATACTGTCTGCTTTATCAGCGACCGCTGATATGCCTCCCTGAGCGTAGACTGTACTCCCTTCAGCAAGTGTATCCTTACTTAAAATGGCAATACGCAAGGTACTCGGTAAGCTTAATGCTAGACTTAGTCCAGCAGCGCCACTGCCAATAATAAGAACGTCATAGGATGAGTCATGCATTTTAGATAATAGCCCTGATGTTGACTTGTAGCATTTGCCTATTTAAAGAGAGAATTTAACCCTCCAAACATTCACATTCAATCCAAATCATCAATAAGCGATCTGATATAAGAAATACGTGTAGACGTATCTTCTTCAAATCTTTGCATTTCTTCTACAATGATTGTTTTTTTCTCTGCTTGAGTATGCTTTATATTCACCAATTGTTGGAGTTCGGCCGTTACCTTCAATACAAAAGGAGAGATTTCATGAACACGTTTAGTTTCACGCTTGCCGCTATCAGTCACTACCATCTTTTCAGCACGACCAAACTTGAACTTTTTGCTACGAGGTAAGAGAGAACCC
>NW_014596708.1:0-575 GCF_000485595.1 Priapulus caudatus | reverse complement strand
AAAGATAATTACTACTATTATGTTATTTAAGACTTGATTTCTCCTGATTACATTCTAAATCTTCCCATACAGGCTCATTGTTATTTTGTTGTTGGTACTGGTAGCTAGTACAAGTAATACTAATACTAATAGTATACTATATCGCTGTTTGTTTACAAATTCGGAGGTAATTTGCAACATTTTATGAAGTTTGTTTTTCAAAAAAGTAGCATGGAAATAAAACCGTATACGAGTTGTCACTTTAAACTGCCCACAGTCTTCTAAAGTAGCGCATCCAACTTCAAATCATTATTTTCGCTTAATTGCGTCATAGATTTTTAAATTTCCATCACTATAAATGAAAGAGGTGATTTGAATCTACGGTACTTTTGTAGAGCAGCGCAGCCCCCCCCCCCGGCATGCATCCAAACTTTCGATTCGTCACGGTAGAAGCAATAACACTAAACACGGTAAATAACTTATTAGTCCTCCGCATCGGTGACTCATAGCCGAAGCTAGCCGACTCGGGGAGCTCGGAGAAGCTGGACTGCACGGTTTGAAGGATCAGGGGGCTTCCTACCCTATCCCTTCTATAC
>NW_014596707.1:0-575 GCF_000485595.1 Priapulus caudatus | reverse complement strand
CGCACGCACGCACGCACGCACGCACGCACGCACACACACACACACACACACACACACACACATACACAATTCCTGTACACACACAAAGCACGAATTCGACATCGTCGTATAAGCAGAGGAAGAGAGTGAAGTCAGTGAATAGACATTTACAATAGAGTCAAGACATATGATACGGAATCAGAAAGATGAACTTCTACAATCCTATTCTGCCACTTATAACGCCATTACCCCACGCCATACTCTTATGAAGCCAACGTTGGAACAATCTGACATGACGTAACGTGTGCACGGTTAAGTGCTCAAACGTTCTTCTACGGAAATGTCAATCTTGGGACATAGATGACTAGAAAAGGGCAAACCCATGAAGTGTTCTGCACTCCATTTTTCTTCAAAAATACAAGTGATGTAAAGAAACAAGCAGACATTCGAACCTGTTTACGAAAGCCTATATAGTCTGAGGCCTAGTATAAGACAGTAATAAAAAAACACAGCTTCTAGGAGCATCTCACGGGGAGGAGAAAAAGAAGAGGGAGTGAGGACGAAGAGGAGGGGTAAGAAGAAGAAGAAGAAGAAGA
>NW_014596706.1:0-575 GCF_000485595.1 Priapulus caudatus | reverse complement strand
CGTGTGTACGTGACTACGCGTGTGTACGTGACTACGCGTTTGTACGTGACTACGCGTGTGTGTGTGTGACTACGCGTGTGTACGTGACTACGCGTGTGTACGTGACTACGCGTGTGTACGTGACTACGCGTGTGTGTGAGGCTACGCGTGTGTACGTGACTACGCGTGTGTACGTGACTACGCGTGTGTACGTGACTACGCGTGTGTACGTGACTACGCGTGTGTGCGTGACTACGCGTGTGTACGTGACTACGCGTGTGTGTGTGACTACGCGTGTGTACGTGACTACGCGTGTGTGCGTGACTACGCGTGTGTGCGTGACTACGCGTTTGTGTATGACTACGCGTGTGTACGTGACTACGCGTGTGTACGTGACTACGCGTGTGTGTGTGACTACGCGTGTGTACGTGACTACGCGTGTGTGCGTGACTACGCGTGTGTGCGTGACTACGCGTGTGTGCGTGACTACGCGTTTGTGTATGACTACGCGTGTGTACGTGACTACGCGTGTGTGCGTGACTACGCGTGTGTGCGTGACTACGCGTGTGTACGTGACTACGCGTGTGTACGTGACT
>NW_014596705.1:0-575 GCF_000485595.1 Priapulus caudatus | reverse complement strand
CCATTTCTATGCTCCAGAGGTTTTACTTACTTGAGATATTAACCGTGGTACTTTTCGCTCAGTTCATGCACCGCATCCACAAATACTTTGGCGCGCTCAGGATCAGCAAACTGGGAAATACCATGACCAAGGTTGAACACATGGCCGTTACCTTTGCCAAAACGCTCAAGAATATAGCCTACTTCTTGGCGAATACGATCTGGCTTGGCAAATAACATGGAAGGATCCATATTGCCCTGCAGGGAAACCTGATCACCTACCAATTGGCGCGCCATACCAATATCGGTACTCCAATCCAGGCCCAAACAGTCCGCACCGGCTGCTGCCATATCTGGCAACCACTGCCCACCTCCTTTGGTGAACATAATTACCGGTACACGACGCCCTTCGTTTTCACGCAGCAGGCCAGCGGTAATTTTCTTCATATAGTTCAACGAGAACTCTTGATATAGCGGGCCACTCAACACACCACCCCAGGTATCAAAAATCTGCACGGCTTGCGCGCCCGCCAGAATTTGAGCGTTGAGATAAGAAATAACGGAGTCAGCTAATTTATCCAACAGCTCGTGCATGGC
>NW_014596704.1:0-575 GCF_000485595.1 Priapulus caudatus | reverse complement strand
GAGAGAGAGAGAGAGTCGAGCCGAGCTGGATATGAGCGTATACTGCTTTGGCGTATATGTGGCCTCGTTTTGCATGTGAATGCGCTCTCCTGGCGCCGATGCTATTATGTGTCCGCTGTGCATACGCTCGCACCAGCAGCAGCAGCGCAAAGAGCTCGTATTAATAGCAGTAGCCGTGTCAGCGCGACCCACCCCCTACATATAATGTGTTATCGTAAATGCTTTTAGCTGCTCTAATACCGCCGCCAGAATGCACCTGGTACTACTAGTAATACGCGCGCGGGCAGTAGCAGCAGCAGCAGCGGCAGTAGCACACAGTAGCAGCAGCAGCAGCACACAGTAGCAGCAGCAGTAGCAGCATCATCAGCAGCACATAGCAGCAGCAGCAGCAGCAGCAGCAGCAGCAGCAGCAGCATCAGTACACAGTAGCAGCAGCAGCGGCGGCACCAGCAGCAGCAGCAACAGCAGCAGCACACAGTAGTAGTAGCAGCAGCACCACCACCAGCAGCAGTAGCAGCAGCGGCAGCACACAGTAGACTAATAGTAATAGCAGCGGCAGCAGCAGCAGCAGTAGC
>NW_014596703.1:0-575 GCF_000485595.1 Priapulus caudatus | reverse complement strand
GAGTGTGAGATGTATGTGAGAGAGTACGAGTATAGAATAGAGTGCGAGATGTATGTGAGAGAGCTCGCGTACGAGTATAGAATAGAGTGCGAGATATATAGGAGAGAGTACGAGGATAGAATAGAGTGCGAGATGTATGTGAGAGAGTATGAGTATAGAATAGAGTGTGAGATGTATGTGAGAGAGTACGAGATACATCTCGCACTCTATTCTATAAGGAGAGAGTACGAGTATAGAATAGAGTGTGAGATGTATGTGAGAGAGTACGAGTATAGAATAGAGTGTGAGATGTATAGGAGAGAGTACGAGTATAGAATAGAGTGTGAGATGTATGTGAGAGAGTATGAGTATAGAATAGAGTGTGAGATGTATAGGAGAGAGAGTACGAGTATAGAATAGAGTGTGAGATGTATGTGAGAGAGTACGAGTATATATAGAATAGAGTGCGAGATGTATGTGAGAGAGTATGAGTATAGAATAGAGTGTGAGATGTATAGGAGAGAGTACGAGTATAGAATAGAGCGCGTGATGTATAGGAGAGAGTATGAGCATTATAGTAGACAGGACCGTAGCTA
>NW_014596702.1:0-575 GCF_000485595.1 Priapulus caudatus | reverse complement strand
CGTCTCTCTTCTTTTCTTCTCTCTCTCTTCTTCTCTCTCTCTCTCTCTCTCTCCTCTCTCTCTCTTTTCTTCGTCGCTCTTTCATTCCGTCTCTCTCGCTTTCTTTCTCTCTTTCTTTTCCCCTCCTCTCTCTCTCTCTCTTTTTGTGTGTCTGTCTCTCATCCTCTCACGTACGTCCATTATAGGTATCACGTCCGTGCTGACAATGTCCTTCCTGGGGCTGGAGAATCGCAGTGACCTTCCCAAGGTCGCCTACTCGACTGCGCTAGACTGGTTCGTGCACATGTGCTTTGGCTTCGTGTTCGCAACGATCCTGCAGTTCGCCACCGTGCACTACTTCACCAAGTACGGCACAGGAGATGAGTTTCAGGAGTATCTGTCTGACTGCGAGGAAGAAGTAAGTCACGAAGTTACGAAGACGTGCGGCGACCGCTGTGCGTGCGTGCCTCCTGCGTGCGTGCGTGCGCGTATCTGTGCAGGTGTGTGAGTGTGTGTATGTGTGTGTGTGTGTGTGTGTGTGTGTGTGTGTGTGTGTGTGTGTGTGTGTGTGTGTGTGTGTGTGTGTGTGTGTGTGT
>NW_014596701.1:0-575 GCF_000485595.1 Priapulus caudatus | reverse complement strand
TCCCCCTCCTCCTCCTCCTCCTCCTCCTCCTCCTTCAGAGCAGACGAGCGCGGCGAGTTACTCGAAAAACGGTAATTGTCCGTAATGGCCCATCCGAGTGGCCAACTTCTGCTGTTGCTATTAGTTACGGCACCGCAGACGCCGCAAAAAAACCAGACCGCGTACAACGTAGAGAGATTCGTCTCTCCCTTCCCCTCGACCCCCCCCCCGCCCTCCTCCGGGTCTTTTAAAATCAGGCAGGTCGGACAGAAGGAAGGTCGTTCGGGTGGCGGCGGCGGCGGAGCTTTGAAAGCTGACGATATCTTATCTGAAACGCACGAAATAACGAGGCGGTGGCGAAAATCGTGACGTCATTAGAAATCGTGTGGGAGCGCAGACGCCCTCCAACTAACCAACGGCCGCATCCAACTAACTAACCTTGGTGCGTGCGTGCGTGCGTGCGTGCGTGCGTGCGTGTGTGCGTGTGCGTGTATGCGCGTGTGTGTGTGCGTGTGTGTGTGTCTGTGCGTGCGCGTGCGTGCATGTATGCACGTATGTGTGTACGTGTGTTTGCGCGCGTGCGTGTTCGTGTGTGT
>NW_014596700.1:0-575 GCF_000485595.1 Priapulus caudatus | reverse complement strand
AGCCCGTCATTCACTACGCGTACACAGCCTGTCATTCACTACGCGTACACAGCCCGTCATTCACTACGCGTACACAGCCTGTTATTCACTACGCGTACACAGCCCGTCATTCACTACGGGTACACAGCCCGTCATTCACTACGCGTACACAGCCCATCTTTCACTACGGGTACACAGCCCGTCATTCACTATGCGTACACAGCCCGTCATTCACTACGCGTACCATCATGCACGTGCCATCCTCCCGTGCCATCAAGCCTATTATTCATCCGTTATTTATCTGTCGTTCATCACTCGCACTCAGCCTACCACTCATCCGTCATTCCTCGATCGTTCAACGCGCACTCCAGCCTGTCATTTATCCGTCATTCATCGATCATTCACCACGCACTCCAGCCTGTCATTCTTCCGTCATTCATCCATCATTTATCACTCGCACTCAGCCTAGCACTCATCCGTCATTTATCGATCATTCACCGCGTACTCCAGCCTGTCATTCTTCCGTCATTCATCCATCATTTATCACTCGCACTCAGCCTAGCACTCATCCGTCATTCATCGATCATTCACCGCGT
>NW_014596699.1:0-575 GCF_000485595.1 Priapulus caudatus | reverse complement strand
CCCCTCTCTCTCCTCCCCTTCTCTCTACCCTCCCCCTCTCCCTCCTCCCCTTCTCTCTCCCTCCCTTCTCTCTCCTCCCTCTCTCTCTCCTCCCCTTCTCTCTACCCTCCCCTTCTCTCTACCCTCCCCCTCTCCCTCCTCCCCTTCTCTCTCTATTAGCATCACAGTTAGCATGAACGGGGCGGTGGCGTGGGAATCGTTGAAGCTCTTCAGATATTTTTCTGTCTGGATTAAACCGTTCGACTTGCTTCGCATTTGGCATGCATACATGAATACATGGATTTCAGGGGATTGAGAAAAGAGAGAGAGGGGGAGAGAGAGAGAGAGAGAGAAGAAGAAGAAGAAGAAGGAGGAGAGAGAGAGAGAGAGAGAGAGAGAGAGGGAGTGCAAATGTATGTGTGTGTCAGTGTCTGTATGTGTGTGTGAAAAAGAGAGAGAGCGAGAGAGGGAGGAAGAGAGAGAGAGAGAGAGAGAGATGTGAGGAGCGAGAGAAGAGCGAGGGAGAGTGAGTGAGCGTGTTTGTGAGAAAGAGTGAAAACATACGCGAAAAGGAGCATTGAGGCAGTGAGAGGTTG
>NW_014596697.1:0-575 GCF_000485595.1 Priapulus caudatus | reverse complement strand
CTGCGGTAGATCTCCAAACAAATCGCGAGTGCCAAAAAAGCTGGAGCAAATGATAATAGTATCGAAGAAAATTTACCGACGTAGTTTTTTATTGTAATTGCGTTTTGACAAGCAAGGAGATACCACCCATCTGACACCACTTAATAGACCGAATTAAAGCCAATTCCGACAAGCTTTGCTTGTATAGGCTCTTTACTCACCCCACCTGTTTATAATCGAACATATGGCTTGTTCTTTTACAAAGAGAAACCAGCATAAGCATCAAAGGCACTTCTATCAAAACACCAACCACCGTCGCTAAGGCTGCCCCAGACGATAGGCCAAACAGCATGACCGCTGTGGCAATAGCTACCTCGAAGTGATTGGATGCACCTATTAATGCAACGGGAGCCGCATCTTGATATGACAGTTTTAACCACCTCGAAAACACAAAGTATCCAAGAGCGAAAATAAACAAGGTCTGAATCAGTAGTGGAATAGCTATCCATAATATGGTGAGTGGATTGCTAACGATCACCTCGCCTTTAAACGAAAACAACAGTACTAAAGTAAGGAGAAGTGCCGTGATGCTAACC
>NW_014596696.1:0-575 GCF_000485595.1 Priapulus caudatus | reverse complement strand
TTCAGTGGGGGGCACCTGGGGGGGGCACAGAAAATTTGTGGCCCCACCGTAGCTACGCCCCTGTCTCTCTCTCTCTCTCTCTCTCTCTCTCTCTTTCTCTGGCTCTAACCCTCTCAGTTTTTAACCATCTCTGTCTCTTTTTCTTTCTGTCGCTGTCTCTACCCCTATCTATCTCTGTCTCTAGAGCTTTCTTTCCTTCTCCTTCTTTCGTCTCGTCGACCCCTCTATCGCTCTCACTCCCCTCTCCCGTCAGTATACTTCGTTTTTTGGCTCTCTCTTCCTCTGTATCTCTGCTCTATCCCTCTCCTGCTATCTTGCCCTCTATTACTTTCCCCTTCTCCCTTGCCCCGTATGTCTGTTTCTCTATACTTCCCACTCTCTCTTTCTGTCGCAGTATCTACCTCTACCGCTATATCTCCCTGTGTCTGTCTCTCATGCACGCTCTCTGTATCACTCTCTCTCTCTCTCTCTCTCTCTCTCTCTCTCTCTCTCTCTCTCTCTCTCTCTCTCTCTCTCTCTCTCTCTCTCTCTCTCTCTCTCTCTCTCTCTCTCTCTCTCTCTCTCTCTCTCTCTCT
>NW_014596695.1:0-575 GCF_000485595.1 Priapulus caudatus | reverse complement strand
GAGAGAGAGAGAGACTCGGTGATAGAGGAAGAGTAACTAGATGCCACTGACCGTGTGTCCGGAGAAAGACACCTGCACGTATGGATTGACGAAGTCCTTCGCCTCGCCCGTGAATGCCCTCTTCACGTTCTCCATGATGCCCGTCGTCATCTTGGGCAGACCCTCGGCCTTGTACACCTTCACAGAGATGTTCGCCTTCTGGCGCTCCGCCTTGATGCCGTCAGGCAGCAGCAGGTTGCTACAGGTGAGTGAAACAGGTGAGACCAGGTGAGTAAAACAGGTGATACCAGGTGAGTGAAACAGGTGAGACCAGGTGAGTGAAACAGGTGAGACCAGGTGAGTGAAACAGGTGAGACCAGGTGAGTGAAACAGGTGAGACCAGGTGAGTGAAACAGGTGAGTGAAACAGTTACTCCCTCTCTCTCATATACACGCACATGCGCACCCACACAGTCACACGCACACACGCGCGCACACGCAAGCACACACACACACGCGCGCACACACACGCGCGCACACACACGTACACGCACACACACACACACACACACGCAACGCACGCACGCACACACACAC
>NW_014596694.1:0-575 GCF_000485595.1 Priapulus caudatus | reverse complement strand
ACACACACACACTACACACACACACACACACACACACACACACACACACACACACACACACACACACACACACACACACACACACACACACACACACACACACACACACACACACACACATATATATATATATATATTATAGCGAACCTTGATTTGGCAGGTGAACAGACTGAGTACGACGGTGAGGGCAATGCAGATTCCCACAGCCATTATCACTGCATTCGCCTCATAGTACGCGCACACACATCCCAACAGTACTCCCTCAAACGTTGTCTGAAACAATCACACTAACGTAAAAACGTTATCAGCATCACGAAGTCTTTTATCCTACAACCCTCATGATGTTAAAACCTTCCCTGTGGATTTTTAATAGCTATCGTCAACGTCAGCGATTGTCGTCGCCACGAAAAGTATAGCGGCGGCGGTAGTGCAGCGGTCGTCTCAGACACAACTAATCTCTGCATAAATATTTATAAATCATTATTATATATAATATAATTCATAATTATATTATAATAATATACTCATATATGTTATTCTAATATAGTATATATATATATATATATATATATATA
>NW_014596693.1:0-575 GCF_000485595.1 Priapulus caudatus | reverse complement strand
ACACACTACACACACACACACACACACACACACACACACACACACACACACACACACACACACACACACACACACACACACACACACACACACACACACACACACACAACACACACACACACACACACGCACGCACACACAGAATCCCCTGCACGCGAGAATGCGTGTAGATGCTGCGTCGTGTGAGACAGACAGACACGCCGACGACAGAGCGAGCAGCCGACGTGCCAAGTAGCTGTCGACACGTGTCGGCTTCATAGCCGTGGCGACGTCTCTCTCGAGTTTTCAATAACACGAGAAGAGCTACTGCCGCCGCAAGCGCGTGCACAGCTACGTCACGCAATATCCGCACGCGACCTCTACTTGACCCCTTTTAGCATCCGCCTGCCTGTCTGTCGATGCATCTTCCCCTTCCCTCGTCTTTCTCTCTTCCACTTCTCCTCCCGTCCTCTCCATCTTCTTTCCTTCGCCTCTTCTCTCTTCCACTTCCCCTCCCGTTCTTTCCATTCCCCTCCCCTCGCCTCTCCTCTCTTACACTTCCCCTCCCGTTCTTTCCATTCCCTCCCCTCGCCTCT
>NW_014596692.1:0-575 GCF_000485595.1 Priapulus caudatus | reverse complement strand
GTGTGTGTGTGTGTTGTGTGTGTGTGTGCGGGCGTCCGTCTGTGCGTGCGTGTATGTATCAAGCCGTCGGCAGATCTCGGATCTTAGCAGCGCATTCATCACGGGCGCCCCACCCACCGACGTTCACACCCACCCACCAGCGCGTCCACCCACCGGCGACCGCACCCACCCACAGACGCCCCCACCCACCGGCGTCCGCACCCACCCACCGGCGTCCGCACCCACCCATCAGTTCGTCCACCCGCCGGTGACCGCACCCACCCATCAGCTCGTCCACCCATCGGCGACCGCACCCGCCCAACAGCGCGTCCACCAGCCGGCGACCAAACCCACCCACAGACGCACGACCCACCGGCGACCGCACCCACCCATCAGTGCGTCCACTGAAGGGCGACCGCACCCACCCACAGACGCCCTACCCACCGGCGACCGCACCCACCCAGCAGCGCGTCCACCCATCGGCGTCCGTACCCACTCATCAGCTCGTCCACCCGCCGGCAACCGCACCCACCCATCAGCTCGTCCACCCATGTGCGACCGCACCCACTCATCAGCGCGTCCACCCGCCGGTGACC
>NW_014596691.1:0-575 GCF_000485595.1 Priapulus caudatus | reverse complement strand
CTCTCTCTCTCTACTCTCTCTCTCTCTCTCTCTCTAATATATATATATATATATATATATATATATATATATATATGGTGTGGGGGGGGGGGGGGTGCGCGCGCGCGTGCGTGGGTGCGTACGTGTGTGGGCGTACGTGTGTGCGCGTGCGCGCGTGCGTGCGTGTGCGCGTGCGCGCGTGCGTGCGTACGTGCGTGCGTACGTGCGAGTTCCACTCGACGGAAACACCACGAATTCATTCATTTTATAAAAACAAACATGTCCATTCAATAGAAAGCAGTCCACTATCACAGATTCGCCTTTCATTAATTTATTACTTTATTGTAGTACGCTTTTAGTACGTCTTACATGACGGTGACCGACACGTGCACATCATGATCCACGAGCGGCTATATAGAATAGAAGCATTGGCGCCAGCATAATAGGTTTGAACCGACCGAGAGCAACTGGAGCGTATTCCCCGGTGACAATAAAAGATAAATGAAAGAGAGAGAGAGGGGGGAGGGAGAGAGAGCGAGAGAAAGAGCGAGAGGGCAAGAGAGCGAAAGAGAGAGAGAGAGAGAGAGAGAGAGAGA
>NW_014596690.1:0-575 GCF_000485595.1 Priapulus caudatus | reverse complement strand
ACACACACACACACACACACACACACACACACACACGACACACACACACACACACACACACACACACACACACACACACACACACACACACACACACACACACACACACAGTCACATACACCCCACACGCATGTACGCACGCACACACGTTCACACAGTCACATACAATCCACACGCTTGCATGCTCGCACACACGTTCACACAGTCACATACACTCCACACGCATGTACGCACGCACACACGTTCACACAGTCACATAAACTCCACACACATGCACTCGTGCACTGACATGAACATATGGACATATGCATACTCGGAAAACTACAAAGGGAAAATAATCACATGTATTTCGGTAATTTCCTACTCTTAAAACTATCCTGTTTTGTCCGGAACGCTACTGATTTCGTGGGCCCCGGGCCCCGGTTCGTGGAAATGTAACTATACGTATTGTAATAACCGTCGTTTCAGTTCTCTGTAAATTTGGTGTTCTTCCCGTTTTGGTATGGTGTGTATGTGTGTGTGTGTGTGCGAGCATGCAAGCGTGTGGAGTGTATGTGACTGTGTGAACGTGTGTG
>NW_014596689.1:0-575 GCF_000485595.1 Priapulus caudatus | reverse complement strand
GATAGATAGAGAGATAGATAGATAGATAGTTAGAAACAGAGAGTGGAGGGAGAGTGGATCCATCGCGTCTTTATCGTAATTCATTCATTATAACAACACGCTGCGTTTTTCTCTTGTGTACGGATGTCATCAGGAGTAAGATAATATAGAATATTTCTTTAATTCTATAATATAATATAGAATAATTCTATATTATCTTACTCCTGATGTCATGGCTATAGTACAGTAGTACACAAATCCAACCGTCTATCCATGCTCAAATTAATCAAGAGTAAATAACCACTATCAACCAATCTCCAATCTCCAATCTATATAGCGCAGACGCGCAATAAGCAGTGTGAAGCCAGCAACTGCGATGAAACATATATATAAACCACTACCAGAGATGCCTATCTATATTACAGATGGCGTGGCCGAGTTTCTATATTGCCAGTCTTTCCATTAAAAACACCTAGTCTGTGTCTTTAATGGAAGAACATTGCAATAATTTGTCGAAGGATGCTACAAGAATATATATTAAAAAAAACAAATCATGACTTTCTCTCTCCCTCTCTGTTTCTCTCTCTCTCTCTCTC
>NW_014596688.1:0-575 GCF_000485595.1 Priapulus caudatus | reverse complement strand
CCCTAATCATGAGCGCTATGTCTCTGGCTTTCGAAATTCACCCGTGAATTCAAGACCCATGCATATGCGCGCCTCTGTTATGGGGTTGCGCACCGATGGCAGTGAATTTCCTGCCGAAATCACTATTTCTAAAATCACTGTTGATGATAATATTGAAATGACAGCCATCATTCGTGATATTTCAGAACGGGCAAGCCTAATTGAAGACTTACAAAGGGCAGCAACACAAGATCCTTTAACTAGCGCTTATAATCGTCGTTTCATGAACAATTTACTTGCAAGTGAATTTAAAAGGTCAAATCGATTTAACAATAGTATGGCAGTCGCAATGATTGACATCGACAATTTTAAACAGATTAATGACAACTTCGGCCATGAAGAAGGTGATAAGACATTATTAAAACTGGTCGAATTAATTGACTTAGTTAAGCGTGATACAGATACTTTTTGCCGTTGGGGCGGCGATGAATTTTTACTCTTAATGCCTGAAACAACCAGTGATGACGCCAAGCAGGCAGCCGATAGATTAAGGCAATCATTCAGCAAAATGGTGATCGACAAGAACACCTCTATTC
>NW_014596687.1:0-575 GCF_000485595.1 Priapulus caudatus | reverse complement strand
GGCGATTACAGATTCTGCTAGTTTAGTGACAACCGTATTGGATATTGTGAAAATAAGGTTGATATTGCGATTGTCGACAGCTCAACAGAAGCGCATATGTTGGACTTACTCATCTACCAAGAACCTGCCGAAATTGAAGGTGAGCAGAAAGGAAGGCATCACTATACGGTGGCTGGAAAGACCTGCCTTGCTGGAGATATCTTTGGAAATTTTCAATTTCACAAGCCCCTTCAAATTGGTGACCAGATCCATTTTTCTGATGCCGCAGGTTACTCAATGGTCAAAATGAACTGGTTTAACGGACTGAAAATGCCCTCGATTGTGATCAAGCGTTTAAACGGTCACTACGACACTGTGAAATCCTTTGACTATCACGATTTCAAATACAACTTTGGAGGTGATTAAGGAACGCGCATGGAATAACTTCAATAAGCAAGGCAAATTAGCGTGTCGAAGTTATTTCTTGCACGTTCCTCAACACTTATACAACAGGTAAGCCATGAACAAGAATATATTGATACTAGGAGCAGGTGGTGTTGCAAATGTCGTCGCGCATAAATGTGCGCAGAATAATG
>NW_014596686.1:0-575 GCF_000485595.1 Priapulus caudatus | reverse complement strand
GCATGTCTGATCGTAACATGATGCATTACTATTCAGCGTTACATGTTCGATCGTAACATGATGCATTACTATTCACCGTTACATGTCTGATGCTAACGTAACGTCGTTGCATGTCCAATCGTAACATGATGCATTACTATTCATCGTTACATGTCTGATCGTAACATGATGCATTACTATTCATCGTTACATGTCTGATGCTAACGTAACGTCGTTACATGTCCGATCGTAACATGATGCTTACATGTCCGATCGTAACATGATGCATTACTATTCACCGTTACATGTCGATATGTTACGATCGGACATGTAACGACGTTACGTTAGCATCAGACATGTAACGATGAATAGTAATGCATCATGTTACGGAATAGTAATGCATCAGCGTTACATGTCCGATCGTAACATGATGCATTACTATTCACCGTTACATGTCTGATGCTAACGTAACGTCGTTGCATGTCCAATCGTAACATGATGCATCACTATTCAGCGTTACATGTCCGATCGTAACATGATGCATCACTATTCAGCGTTACATGTTCGATCGTAACATGATGCATTAGTATTCACCG
>NW_014596685.1:0-576 GCF_000485595.1 Priapulus caudatus | reverse complement strand
AAGGTGGCAGGGGAGCAGTGTAGCTTAATGGCACAGCGTATGTGGGAACAGTAGGGGAATAGTGAGGGTGGCAGGGGGAGCAGTGTAGCTTAATGGCACAGCTAGCGTATGTGGGAACATTAAGGGGAATAGTAACAGGGAGCAGCCTGGAGCATCATGTTTGGCGCGTTAGCAGCACTGGTTCTGTCCCATCACTCTTCCCCCGAACATTAGCGTTCAAGGTCTAGCTCCCCCGTCAACAGAGATTGATAGTGGAGCATGCAGGTATGTGTAAATATTAATAGGAATTGTGGGTTTTGTGGTAAAAGTACCCAAATTGGCGTATATATGAAGGTAAAGTTATACTTATATGATTTTAGATATAGTGCATGCCAATTAAGCTTATTTTAATTAAGCAGCGGGCCTACCGGTACAAAAGTAACAGCAATAAACGTAAAAAAAACAAAAAAACGTAGCAATAAACGTAACATTACCATTAATGTATATCACGCGGTGAATACAATTGATAAGCGGAAATGGCAGCAGCAACAACACTACGACCACCAGCAGCAGCAGCAGCACCACCACCACCACCAC
>NW_014596684.1:0-576 GCF_000485595.1 Priapulus caudatus | reverse complement strand
GCACTTTCTGGCCAAATCGAGAGTAAGTCTTTGTGCGCGTAATATAAGCCCTTCAACGGGTTTAGTTGGGCGCATGGCGTGGTGGATAAGGGGGTTTGAAATGGCTCATTAATTATAATTACTCTAGAAGATACCAATGGCTTTCATAAGCAGGAAAATATCCCACACTCTATTGCCTTTTGTGCTGCAAAAATAAACCCGCTTCTGTTCACCCGCAAATTTTTTCTTGTGTTTAACGTTACCCTGAAAGGGATATAAAAAATTCATACTATTATAAGAATAGCGCAGCAGTTTACGCGAAACCTTATTGTAATTGAACTCTTTGCCTAATTGATACAAGGGCGACATGCCAAGCGAGAGTATTTCTACCTGTTCTTGTCTGAAGGTTTCCATTGCCTGCAAAATAAGGTAAGGACTAACGCCATGTGGCGCTTCATCCGCAATGCGATCAACATTATGATAATAGCCGACTACTTTATTATTCCTATACATCGGGTCGAAAACACTAATACCGACTAATTTATCCTGCTGTTTTGCAATAAAACAGCGTGTATCTTTTTCATTCTGATAAAGAAA
>NW_014596683.1:0-576 GCF_000485595.1 Priapulus caudatus | reverse complement strand
GGCGTTAGTATGTAGTGTGTAGGGTAAGGGGGCGTTAGTGTGTAGTGTGTAGGGTAAGGGGGCGTTAGTGTGTAGTGTGTAGGGTAAGGGGTCGTTAGTATGTAGTGTGTAGCTGTAGGGTAAGGGGGCGCTAGTGTGTAGTGTGTAGGGTAAGGGGGCGTTAGTGTGTAGTGTGTAGGGTAAGGGGTCGTTACTATGTAGTGTGTAGGGTAAGGGGTCGTTACTATGTAGTGTGTAGGGTAAGGGGTCGTTAGTATGTAGTGTGTAGGGTAAGGGGGCATCCCCCCCTCCGCATTCACACGACATCCTCATCTTTCCCCTCATCCTTATAACCCTCACCCTAGCTACGCTTCGTGCATGCTGCTGCTATTTAGAGAGCTCGGTGGTCGTGCTGGTTATTGATTCATGAACGTACGGGGGGCTTGCTGAGGCGAAAAACAGGCGAGAAACAGATCGAGCTGATGCGAACCTGTGACAACATGGCATACCGAGGCAGCGTATAGTATACACTATACAGGGATACTCTGCGGTGACCTGGGAGGGTGTATATTATACAGAGAGACTGTGAGGTAACCT
>NW_014596682.1:0-576 GCF_000485595.1 Priapulus caudatus | reverse complement strand
CCGTATTGTTGTTCGTTTCGCTCCTGTTTCCTCTGATGTCGATGGCGGCTGATGCTGGGAAAAATATCGATGAAGTTAAAGTGCGTTATCTACATGTACAGCCGGGGCAGACACTGCACAATATCGTCAAACGACTTTATTCACATCGCAAGCCTGAATGGCCGAAGATAACAAGCGACGTCGTCCGTATGAACCCTCATGCGTTTGTTAATAATGATGTAACCAAGATGAAAGCAGGTGTGCGCATTGAGTTACCTCAACGTAACAAGGCAAAAAAAGTCCGTAAAACAAGTCGTAAAACAAGTTGTCCGTTCGCATGTCGGAAATGTTCTCGTCTCAAAAGGGCAGGCCTTGGCGGTCGGTCGAGGTAGTAAAGCACGCAAGCTGGTGGAAGGCGATCATGTGTTTGTTGGTGATAAATTGATTACCGGAGCAGATGGTTTTCTCAGACTTAAAATGATCGATGATGCTGTTTTAGACCTGCGTTGTTATAGCATTATGGTAATCGAAGATTATGCGCTGAAATCATCGACAGGAACCAACCGAAGCATACTGAATCTTCTGGAAGGCAGTCTC
>NW_014596680.1:0-576 GCF_000485595.1 Priapulus caudatus | reverse complement strand
TTAATTGGTTATAAGCTTGTTAGCTTGCTAGCAGGCCTGTAGGTTTGTTAATTGGTTATAAGCTTGCTAGCAGGCCTGTAGGCTTCTTCAGGGGCTTGTTAGCTTGCTAGCAGGTTTTGTAAGGCTTGTTAATTGGTTATATGCTTGCTAGCAGGCCTGTACGCTTGTTAATTGGTTATAAGCTTGCTAGCAGGCCTGTAGGCTTTTAAGGCGCTTGTTAGCTTGCTAGCAGGCCTGTAGGCTTGTTAATTGGTTTATAAGCTTGCTCGCAGGATTGTAGGCTTGTTGATGGGTTAGAAGCTTGATAGCAGGCCTGTAGGCTTCTTAAGGGGTTTGTTAGCTTGCTAGCAGGCCTGTAAGGCTTGTTAATTGGTTATATGCTTGCTAGCAGGCCTGTAGGCTTGTTAAGGCGTTATAAGCTTGCTGGCAGGCCTGTAGGCTTCTTAAGGAGCTTATTAGCATGCTAACATGCCTGTAGGCTTGTTAATGGGTTATAAGCTTGCTAGCAGGCCTGTAGGCTTCTTAAGGGGCTTGTTAGCTTGCTAGCAGGCCTGTAGGCTTGTTAATTGGTTATAT
>NW_014596679.1:0-576 GCF_000485595.1 Priapulus caudatus | reverse complement strand
GATTGGTGAGAATGAGGCGGCTAAAACAGAATTTAATCAGGCGAAAAAGTCAGAAATGCCGGCAGGCTCGAAAGAGCTAATCGATAGCTATTTATCGACAATCGACGAGCGTATTTTGGGCACCTATTCGAAATCATCATTTTATATATCTGCCGGCTTGGGTTATGACAGCAATGTAAACAGTGCCACCGACACCTCACAGATTGCAGTTCCTACTGGCGTAGTAACCTTGCTAGCACCAGAAGCCGATTCAAACGTGGGGTTGTTACAGGGTGGTGGCCGTTTCAGTAAAGCGATTGCGAAAAACATAAATGTTTACGGTAGCGCGGATCTGAGTGCTACCGATGCTTTTGGCGAAGGTGATTTTTCGACGCAGATTGCAGACGGTGTTATCGGTTTGCATTTTTTACAGGGTTTAAACCAGTACCGAATCTCTTTTGTCGGTCAGATATTTGCGCTTGATGGCTCGGCGAATAGGAACCTATTGGGTCTAAACGGACAATGGCAGCGCACAATCGATGCGGCTAATCAATTCACTTTGTTTGGTCAATATGCAAGCCTGCGTTTTCCTGATGC
>NW_014596678.1:0-576 GCF_000485595.1 Priapulus caudatus | reverse complement strand
ACACGCACGCACGCACGCACGCACGCACGCACACACGCACGCACGCAGCAGTGCACGCACGCACGCACGCACGCACGCACGCACACACGCACGCACGCACGCACGCACGCAGCAGTGCACGCACGCACGCACACACGCACGCACGCAGCAGTGTATGCACGCACGCACGCGTGCACGGGGGACACCGCCGGGGATGGTAGCAGCAGCACTCAGCGTGATAATGATTGCGGTGTATAGACCAGCAGCAACTACCAAGCTGATCGGCTCTCACCTCCCACGGGAGCTTACGTCATACTCTCTCTCTCCTTCCCCTCTTCCCCCCCTCTCTCTCTCCCTCTCTCCCCCTCTCTCTCCCTCCCTCTCTCCCTCCCTCACCCATGGTTGTGTTTGGAGCAGCAGCAGCAGCAGCAGCAGCAACAACCACGCTGATCGGCTCTCACCTCCCACGGGAGCTTACGTCATACTCTCTCTCCTTCCCCTCTCCCCCTCTCCCCTCTCCCCCTCTCTCTCCCTCCCCCTCTCCCTCCCTCACCCATGGTTGTGTTTGGAGCAGCAGCAGCAGCAGCAGCAACTACC
>NW_014596677.1:0-576 GCF_000485595.1 Priapulus caudatus | reverse complement strand
GAGAGGAGGGTCGGGGTAGAAGAAGCTGATGAGAGGAGGGTCGGGGTAGGAGAAGCTGATGAGAGGAGGGTCGGGGTAGAAGAAGCTGATGAGAGGAGGGTCGGGGTAGAAGAAGCTGATGAGAGGAGGGTGGAGGCGGAGGAGAAGCTGATGAGAGGTGGGTCGGGGTAGAAGAAGCTGATGAGAGGAGGGTGGAGGCGGAGGAGAGCAGTTGGAGGAAAGCGGAAGGAGCGGAAAGGTGGAGATAAAGGAAGCATAAAGGGAGAAGCGAGTAGGAGGCGATGAACAAGGGGGGGCATGAAGGGAAGGAGGAGGGCGTGAATAGAGAGGGAGACGGAAATAGGCAGAAGGGGAAGTAGCAGGAAAGAACGGGGTATGAGGTGCAGAGAAGTGGAAAGGGAATGGAAGGTATAGAGACGAGCGAGTATGTGAAGAGGAGGAGTAACAGGTGAAGTGAAGGGAACGGGAGATGAGTGAAGGAAGGAGGTCAGCAGCAGATAGAGTGAGAAGCGGTGTGGAAGGGGCTGACAATGATCTTGAGGCGGTCAGCAGTCACAGAAATCCAGCTTTCTCGTC
>NW_014596675.1:0-576 GCF_000485595.1 Priapulus caudatus | reverse complement strand
TCCCTTCCTCTCTCTCTCTCTCTCTCTCTCTCTCTCTCTCTCTCTCTCTCTCTCTCTCCTTCGTACTAGCGCAAACCCCTTCAGATGTGGCTCGGCTTGACTCGGCTCTCATGCTAATTAGACCTCATTATGCTCGTCGCGTTGCGTGTTTTTTTATTAACTCGAACCTACTCCAATCCTCGTCATGCGCGCAGTCTCATACGTACGTCCGCGATGTACATTTGCCCTTTAGCATCGCGCGGGTGGGTGCATGTGAGCACCGCGTGATCAACGGAGCGAAGCAATGGGCGAATATGAATTCTATGGCATCGTAATTTCCATACGGTCGATGGGAAATTAAATGACTTAGCGTCGGAAATGGCGCCGAGCGCGTGCAAAGCGTCTGACGTCGGCTTCCGTCCTTCTTTGTCGCGACACGTCGCACGCACGCACGCACGGACGCGCTACCAGCGCCGCTCAGCGACAGCCACGTCACCCACACATAGACATTGCAATGTTCGGAGGAAAGATCAAGCTAGCAGTCGGCATCTCTGCTCATAGATCACAGATATTCATCGAATGACAGACAGAGAGAGA
>NW_014596674.1:0-576 GCF_000485595.1 Priapulus caudatus | reverse complement strand
GCTTCACTGAAACAAATAGAAACACTCGAAGAGACTAAAGAACAATTACTTGCTCGCATGGATGTCATTCAATCACTGCAGCAACGTCGCCCTCAAATAGTGCATTTATTTGATGACTTCGTACGCACCGTGCCAGAAGGTTTACATATAACCAGCATTAAACAGACGGGCGAGCAATTAACGATTCAAGGAGTTGCAGAATCAAACGGCCGTGTTTCAGCCTATATGAGAAACATAGATTCATCTGAATGGATGGCCACACCAAAACTAAAAGTTATTGAAACTAGAAAAGGCACGCTACGAAGCAGTGACTTTACCTTAACCACTTCACAATCTTTACCTGATGACCAAAAAAGTAAAGAAGACATAGGAGATGACAGCTAATGGATCTCTCCGAAATTAATATAAACGAACTTGATGTCGACGACCTTAAGAGGCTTGGCTCTGCACCATTACCCATCAAGATTGGAATAATTGTTATTTTATGTATAGCCCTTGCTGCTGCAGGTTATTTCTTCGATACCACCAAGCAGCAAGACGTGCTTAAGAAAGTATCTGCCGAAGAAAAGTCTTTAC
>NW_014596673.1:0-576 GCF_000485595.1 Priapulus caudatus | reverse complement strand
ACACACACACACACACACACACACACACACACACACACACACCACCACCACCACCACTGCTAGAATCTCGCGCTCATGTTTGTTCATCGCTACCAGTTTATTATAGTCACGTAACACACACACACATGTGTGTGGGAGATAGAGTTAGGTCCGCAACCCCGCCACTAGAGTTATGTAATGTTGTAACTAGATGCGTATATGCACTCGTCAAAGAGTCCACAGTGTTTCACACAGCGCTAAACTCCCTACACAAAGAGATACTTCAGCGATTTCTGTAAGGAAAGAGATTTGTGGCGGTTCCTGCTACGTCATCATGCTAGACCGTTTATTCCTCTACATAATATGATATCAGGAGCTAACAATGACAAAATTTGTCATATAAAAAAATTGACAAATTGACAAATAAAAAATTTGTCATTATTACCTCCTGATGATATCTATGACAGCTTTTATGTGTATCATCTTCATCTATGACAGCTTATATCTGTATCATATCTCCCTTCATAACAGCTTATATCTGTATCATATCTCCCTTCATAACAGCTTATATCTGTATCATATCTCTATCTATTACAG
>NW_014596672.1:0-576 GCF_000485595.1 Priapulus caudatus | reverse complement strand
TATATATATATATATATATATATATATACATATATATGTATGTATATATATATATACATATATATATATATATATTAAGAGCAACGAGGAGGCAGATGCAATTAACTAGCAGGCATTCAGCAGTGTATGTTCTATGTGAGAACTCATTTCCTGTTTTGTCCTTCATCCACACCACCACCCTCCCCTCGCGCCTTCCCCCCCCCCTGGAATCCCTTTCACTGCCTCTATCAGCTATGTTCGATTTCGGACCAACATCAGAATATAATTGCCTTTCGCCGTTTTGTTTAGGGGTAGACGGGACGGCATACAGCTGAGCGGGTAGAAGAGGGGGCGTAAGTACGCGGAGGAGCGTAGAGTTGACAGGGTAGAGAGCGGGTAGAGAAGCGGGCGAGTGAGTGAGGGGGAGGTAGAGGCCGCGCGCGAGGTAGAGGGCCGGGGAAGGTAGAGAACGGGTGAAGTAGAGACGGGGAGGTAAAGGGAGGCGGAGCGTAGCAGTGACAGGCGGAGGATTAGAAGAAGGGGAAGGTTAAAGGGAGGGGTAGAAGGTGAGAGGGAGGTAAAACGGGGCGAGGATTA
>NW_014596671.1:0-576 GCF_000485595.1 Priapulus caudatus | reverse complement strand
ACCACCACCACCACTACTACTACTATTACTTCTTCTTCTTCCTCTTCTTCATCACTTCCAGCCGCCACAACCACCACAACCACCACCGCCACCACCACCACCACTACTAGTATTACTTCTTCTTCTTCTTTCTCTTCTTCATCACTTCCAGCCACCACAACCACCACGACCACCACCGCCACCACTACTACTATTACTTCTTCTTCTTCTTCCTCTTCTTCATCACTTCCAGCCGCCACAAATACCACCACCATCACCACTACTACTACTATTACTTCTTCTTCATCACTTCCAGCCGCCACAACAACCACCACCACCACCACCACCACCACCACCACCACCATCACCACTACTACTACTATTACTTCTTCTTCATCACTTCCAGCCGCCACAACCACCACAACCACCACCGCCACCACCACTACTAGTATTACTTCTTCTTCTTCATCACTTCCAGCCGCCACAACCACCACCACGACCACCACCACCACCACTACTAGTATTACTTCTTCTTTCTCTTCTTCATCACTTCCAGCCGCTACAACCACCACAACCACCACGACCAGCGCCACCACC
>NW_014596670.1:0-576 GCF_000485595.1 Priapulus caudatus | reverse complement strand
GTGTGTGTGTGTGCGTGTGTGTGTGTGTGTGAGAGAGAGCGTGTGTGTGTGTGAGAGAGAGCGTGTGTGTGTGCGTGCGTGTGTGCGTACGCGTGCGCGTTGATGTTGCAAATCTGCGCGCGTGTGTGTGGTGAGAGAGAGCGTGTGTGTGTGGTGAGAGAGAGCGCGTGTGTGTGGTGAGAGAGAGCGCGTGTGTGTGGTGAGAGAGAGCGCGTGTGTGTGGTGAGAGAGAGCGCGTGTGTGTGGTGAGAGAGAGCGCGTGTGTGTGGTGAGAGAGAGCGCGTGTGTGTGGTGAGAGAGAGCGCGTGTGTGTGGTGAGAGAAAGCGCGTGTGTGTGGTGAGAGAGGTACAAACGGACGTAGAAACGGAGTGTAGCAAAGTGCATTTTATCTCCCCTCCCCTCGCTGTTTGTCTTTCTCTTTATCTCTCTCCTCCTCTCTATATACATAATTATATACATGGTCATAGCGCTGTATAATTTATTCTATCTAGTTGGAATAATATGTTACTTCAACCGGTATAAACAACTTGTCGCGTACTGACACATTCTCACGGCTCGTGTAATATATATATATA
>NW_014596669.1:0-576 GCF_000485595.1 Priapulus caudatus | reverse complement strand
ACACACACACACACACACACACACACACACACACACACACACACACACACACTCCTCTCTCTATCTCTCTCTCTCTCTCTCTCCCACGCATGGGCGGTAACTCCACCAGCGTGACCTGGTAACACCGAATACACGCATAAATCGCCTGATATGTGGTCGGCGCACACTACCTGCCTGCCTGACTACGTACCTAGCCGCGCGCGGGTATTCTGCACGCGTATTACACCCTCGTGAACCGAAAAAATCTCATCGCACTGCACAATAAAACGCGTTCTTCCGACACGCACCTATCGCACCTAAACGCACCTTAATGTCTTCCGACACGCAGTGATCTGATCGCACCTTTAATCTGATCGCACCCTATATACACGTATACACACGTATACACGTATACCCTATATATACACGTATTATCCGAGGTAACATCGCTATCAGCAGGTTAATCGAGATATGCGAAAACGAGATTTTATCATTCATCTGCAGACGAGCGTGGAAATGTAGATGAGTTTTATGAAACTTAGGGTGGTGATATATATATATATATAATATATATAACACACACATATATGTATATAT
>NW_014596668.1:0-576 GCF_000485595.1 Priapulus caudatus | reverse complement strand
GGGAGGGGTGCGGAGAGGGATAGGGATTTAGGTGTGAATATGGGTAGGGGTTGCCCCTCTAATACTCCCCACCTTCTCCTCGTCGTCGTCCTCCTCGTCCTTTCCTCCTCCTTCTTCTCCTCCGCCTTCTCTTCTTCGTCCTCTTCCTCTTGTCTTCTTTCTACTCCTCCTTCTCCTCCTGCTCCTCTTTCTCCTCCTTCTCCTCCGCCTCCTTCTCCTTCTCTTCCGCCTCCTCCTCCTTCGCCTCCTCCTCATCCTCCTCCTCCTCCTCCGCCTCCTCCTCCTCTCTCACACTACGCCCTCATACACCTTCCTTCACTCGTCGCCATCCCACATCTTCCCCCCTCCTCCCACATCCTTACCCCTCCTCCCACATCCTCACCCTTCCTCCCATCCTCACCCCTCCTCCCACATCCTCACCCGTCCCACATCCTCACTCCTCCAACATCCTCACCCCTCCTCCCACATCATCACCCCTCCTCCCATCCTCACCCCTCCTCCCACATCCTCACCCCTCCTCCCACATCCTCACCCCTCCTCCCATCCTCACCCCTTCTCCCACATCCTCCTCCCTCC
>NW_014596667.1:0-576 GCF_000485595.1 Priapulus caudatus | reverse complement strand
AATCGAGCGCCGATGTTCGTTGAACGCCAGTTGCTGCCAGGCGCTGTCAAACGAGAACGTACTTAACCAGCGCCTGTGTGTCGGCCCCCAGTTGGGACGGCCGAGATAGTGGACGCCGTGGGCCAGCAGAAAGGATTTGAGCCTGCAGCGTGCTGCCTTCAGGTCTTCTCTGGCAGCCGACCAGGCGCGGGCCAGGTCGCGGAACGCTTCATCTTCAACCGTCGGCACATGCGCGGCTGAGAGGTCGCCGGCGCGCAGCGAGCGCACCAGCTTGATCGCGTCACGGCGGTCCGTCTTGACGCGGTCACCTGGCTTGCGCGGAATAAGCGACGGAGCGCACACCATACAGTCAAAGCCTTTATCGACCAGCCGCCGGTACAGTCCGTATCCGCACGGGCCCGCTTCGTAGACGAAACAGATCTGCCGCGCCTTTGGTTGCAGTTTCTTGCACAGCCGATCAACGTCAATTTGCATGGTGCCGATCTTGCCGAACAGTTCCACTTCGCCCATCTCGATCGCGTACGCAACCGTGATCGAATCTTTGTGAACGTCCAGTCCCACGTACAACGTGCTATC
>NW_014596665.1:0-576 GCF_000485595.1 Priapulus caudatus | reverse complement strand
GTGTGTGTGTGTGTGTGTGAGAGAGAGAGAGAGAGTGAGAGAGATAGATAGATAGAAAGTGAGAGAGAGGGGGAAATTCGCGAACCGCCGCGACCGCGTGTTTCGCGGCAGTCGATATCGCGTTTTATTTCGCGTGTGATGTCTTCAAACGCTCTCTCGCCAAGCGAGCACCTTTCATCTATCAGCGCCCGTGTTTAATAACACTAGCGCTGCGACCGCGCCTTCACCCACCATGCGTACTCACTCATTCACTTCATCCTTTATTTCTACTGCAAGCAATTCTAAAGCTGTGCGTACACGCGTGGCCAGATAGACTCTCAGCATCCTAGCATCCTAGCTCCCAGGTGATACATCGTGTCAGTATACATTATACTAGAATGGCTTACGATTTGCATATGCCCTTCTCTCATCTCCTCATCTCCGTGTCTCTTCTGGATCAAAGTGGAGGTATCAATCGAGCTCGGTGTATATCTTGCATATATATATATATATATATATATATAGAGAGAGAGAGAGAAAGATATATATATTATATATATACACATGTAATTATATACGTGTATGTATATATATATA
>NW_014596664.1:0-576 GCF_000485595.1 Priapulus caudatus | reverse complement strand
TATATATATATATATATATATATATATATATATATAGGACATGACTCTATATATTTACGATGATTTATAATTTAAATTTAACGCATTAATTTTATATCAAATTAAACTGAGGGCCAGTCGATCAGTCGGTTCGGTTGGTCAGTCAGTCGATTGGTCGCTTCCCCGGTCAGTTGGTCAGTAACTCAGACGGGCGGCTGGTAAGTTCGTTACCCATTTAGTATACGCCAAGACGAATAGACTTAGATAAGCACACAGGCGGTAGTGTCCCTGATCTATTGTATATAGTTGTGCACATACCTATGAACCTGTTGTTATATCCTACGTGTGAGCTCAGTAATGTTGAATAAATAATCGTGTAGTATTTAACCCATTATTGGAGAGCCCTTGTTTGCTTTCACCACGTAAATTTGAGTGTTTACAGAAGTGATAACAAGTTTTACAGTTAAAGATATACGCTCACGCCGTAGCTTCCAACGATCACTGTGTGTGTGTGTGTGTGTGTGTGTGTGTGTGTGTGTGTGTGTGTGTGTGTGTGTGTGTGTGTGTGTGTGTGTGTGTGTGTGTGTGTGTGTGTGT
>NW_014596663.1:0-576 GCF_000485595.1 Priapulus caudatus | reverse complement strand
CTCTCTCTCTCTCTCTCTCTCTCTCTCTGTCTCTCTCTCTCTTCTTCGTTCTCACCCCCTATCTCTCTTTCTTATTCCCTCTCTTTCTGCTTCTCTTTCCTTTGCTCTCCCCCCTATCTTTTCATTTTCCTCCCTCTCATTTACCAATTTCTTTTCTCTCTCGCGCCCTCTCTGTCGCCCTCACTATTTCTTCCGTCTCTCTTTCTCTCTCTTACCCATGCATCTCCGCGTGCCACCTGTGCGTTTACATACCCTACTCACATGTCCGCCTTTCCGCACGCGCTCCCCGCCCATCGACAAGACAAGCGGTGTTATACTTGCGCGTAGCTCGTTATAGTAAAAACTTTTATAATTATATGTTAAGCGTGAGTTGAACTGCGTGATTGACATGGCATACACCAATACAATTCAAACGAAGTCCTGTCAAGAAAACGCGCCTGCGGGCTTGCGCGCGTACGTGCTTGCGTACCTGCGTGCGTGCGTACGTGCGTGCGTGTATGCGGGTCACTATACCAGCTTGACAACAGCATCAACAGACATGACAATCGACAACAACAACAACAACATAATAATAAT
>NW_014596662.1:0-576 GCF_000485595.1 Priapulus caudatus | reverse complement strand
GTGTGTGTGTGTGTGTGTGTGTGTGTGTGTGTGTGTGTGTGTGTGTGTGTGTGTGTGTGTGTGTGTGTGTGTGTGTGTGTGGTGTGTGTGTGTGTGTGTGTGTGTGTGTGTGTGTGTGTGTGTGTGTGTGTGTGTGTGAGTGTGTGTGTGTGCACGATTTCGTGTCCCAATCGAACTGAAAACATGACGATATGATACGCATAGCGTCCCCTGCGACCTAAAATGCGAGCCTGCATTTTAAATGAAAGGCGTGGCTTTTTTATTGGCAACGCAAACATCCTCATTGCTCATATAAACGTGCCAATGCACTCCCATTTGGGTCATGAGCCACCGGATCCGCCATCGTCCATTTAACCATAAAATATGAATCTTAATGTATACGTGTCCGTTCTTCTCGACCCGCTAGCCACACCTATGCCGAACAAATGCCGTAAGTAACGACAAGCTTCAACAACAAGGGTAAATTTATTACGCGCGCAAACACTAGATGTGGCTATAATTTTCCCACCCGTCTACACGCCCCGCACTTACGCACGGCCCGCGCACACACACACACATACGCATGCGAGAATGCAC
>NW_014596660.1:0-576 GCF_000485595.1 Priapulus caudatus | reverse complement strand
TTTATATCTTATATATTTACATGCACACTCACGCACTCGCACAAAGTTGGCAGTGTAAACGAACAAGCTTAACTCACAACAACACGATTACAAAACACCAGTGCGTGTCGATCAGTTTCAAAACGCAAAAAGAAAAACAAAACGTTACGGTTCGTTGTATGTGTCTCGATAAGAATTCACAAGGTAACCCTGATATAATATTAATATCTTGTAATGTACACGTATGTATCGTCGTGACGACATTCTGGTGGATATTTAAAAAATTGCAGTGTGTTTAAGTGCGTCCGTGCGCGCGCGCGTGTGTGTGTGTGTGCGCGTGTGTGTGTGTGATGGATGAGATCAGGAGTAAATAATAGAGATCTCTATTAGTCACTCCTGATGAGATGGAACGTACACGCGATGGTGACAAAGCAGCGCTGACGTCATATTAATAATACGTATCGTCGTAAACACATTTAGTCTATTCTGTTTCTCCTCTTCCTTCTCCTCCTCCTCTACTCCTCCCTCCGTCTCTATCCCTACATTCTTCTTATCTTCTCTAATCCCTCCTCCATCTTCTCCGCCCCTACTCCCTCT
>NW_014596659.1:0-576 GCF_000485595.1 Priapulus caudatus | reverse complement strand
CCAACTCGGTTTTTGATCCACTCCGTCAGGAAATACATGATGCGGAAAAAATGGCTGATGACAGTTACATTAATCGCCATTTCCCACTAATTGATTATGCTGACAAAATCGCACTTATGCGCGAATTGTATTCTGCTTTACGCGGTAGCGAGCATTACAAAAAATACCGTTACACTGGCAAAATATTTTAAATCGACGCTCGCAACATTGGCTGCCTCTGGAACCAGAAAATATTCCTAAAATACTTTCGACGGTTAGACGTTTGCGTGATATCGATGAATATTATCTACGCAACATTACCATTTGCATTGTACAAGGCATTGTTCGTATGCAGTTTAACTGCGATGGCACACAAATTATTGACGCGCACAATTTCAAAGCGTTTTTAGAAGAAAATATCTAGTGGTACTTTTCTGTTGTTAAATGCCCTGGTTCGCGCCGTCGATGTTTTCGTAATCCGCGTTTCTCCAGCACGTCTGTTACGCTTGTTATCATTGCCGAGTTACCACACATCATCACATGCGAGTCATGTTCATTAATAATGCACCCGACCTTCGCTTCAAGTGAGCCGTCCTC
>NW_014596658.1:0-576 GCF_000485595.1 Priapulus caudatus | reverse complement strand
GTTTGATGCAGCAGGAAAAATACGATCTTCATAATCATCTAAGCAATTAACAACCAGAACCGGACGATCTTTCTGTTTTGCACTCAGAATTTCGCGTTGACACCAATAGCGAGAAGAATACGCATCACTTTCAATGGCAAGTAATGTCGAACTTGGTATATGTTTCTCGATTTCTTCATCAAAAGAAAAACCTGGGGCAATCTCAGTCGTATCAAAAAACCGATTCATATTACTGTTATCTATAAAGTGTTTTATTACTTCGGAATGTAATCGGCCAGTATTACCTAACTTTGAATGGCTTAAAAAAATGGTTATGGAATAATCTTTGCCTACGTTATCTGGATTAATTGATAAGCAGCCGTAACGATATATTTCGTGCGCTAACGAAACAACTGCATGCAACTCTCGATTCTCATCAGGCCAATCATAAGCACGAACACAGTTCAATTTACTAAGTGCTCCACTATGACCTAAACCCTCTTTATCTATGGCAACAGGAACAATATAGATGGAAGGTGATAGTGGCAGCCCTTCCACATACTGCCTCCAGTTCTTTCGACCTAAAGTATTTACACT
>NW_014596657.1:0-576 GCF_000485595.1 Priapulus caudatus | reverse complement strand
TGGATAGACCGAGCCTTTGTGGTCAACGATTGGTACATCTCATCCTATGAACCCATCATAGACCTTAGTGGACAACGTGTGGGTATGCTATATGCCGGATATCTGGAAAAACCGTTTCGAGATAAAATGTGGCACGCCCTATGGGTTTTGGTTTTTATGTTTCTGAGCTTAATGCTGCTTTCAGCATGGGTAGCAATTCAAGGCGCGAAATCTATTTTCAAACCGATTGAAACCATGAGCAAGGTTATTCAAGCAAATCAGCAAGGAAAGCCGGAACGTGTAGGCTCTAAGATATCTGAAGATGAAATTGGGCTGCTAGCACATGAACTTGATGCCATGCTTAATTTGCTGGAACGTAGCAAGCAGGAACTCCAATATTCTGCCAATCAACTTGAAAATAAAGTCATAGAGCGCACTGCTGAACTGCAAAAAAAGAATGATGACCTTAGCCGAACGATTCAACTCTTGCAGCAGACTCGGCAACAGTTGGTTATCGCAGAAAAATTAGCCGCTTTAGGCGAGTTAACCGCAGGCGTCGCTCATGAAATCAATAATCCAACGGCTGTTATCCTTGGT
>NW_014596656.1:0-576 GCF_000485595.1 Priapulus caudatus | reverse complement strand
CGTGCGTGAGTGCGCGCGCGCGCGCGCGCGTGCGTGCGCGCGTGTGTGCGCGTGTGTGTGTGCATGCGTGTGTGTGCGTGCGTGCGTGCGTGCGTGCGCGTGTGCGTGCGTGTTTGTGTGTGTCTGTGTTACATCATGCTGCAGAATGCTTCATTTGTGTTAGAGAATTCCTAGATTCTTGTAGAGACCCTCTATGGCATTTAATTCCCCAGCACTCCTCTGCTCGCATGCGTTTCCGCTGCTGCTCCGCGTAGGGTGAAATCTGAGTTTTTCTGCGGCAGGTGCACATGGAGGTTGCCGTGTGGTTGCTACAAGACGTACTGAAAGGAGACAACGTCACCGAGATGCGCGTCAGATTCATCCGACGCCTGGAAGATGCCCTGCCCGCAGGAGAGGACTGATCCAGTCTGCTGTCTGCGTGGGAGAGGACTGAACCAGCCTGCCGTCTGTGTGGGAGAGGACTGAACCAGCCTGCCGTCTGTGTGGGAGAGGACTGAACCAGCCTGCCGTCTGTGTGGGAGAGGACTGATCCAGCTTCCTGTCTGTGTGGGAGAGGACTGATCCAGTCTGCTGTCT
>NW_014596655.1:0-576 GCF_000485595.1 Priapulus caudatus | reverse complement strand
GAGAGAGAGAGAGAGAGAGAGAGAGAAAGAGAGAGAGAGAGAGCCACGCTACTGGCTGCTGACTGCTACTGAGCATCTCAATAATTCATTCATATTTCTAGCAGATGCAGCGGCAGCACAGCGTGTCCGAGCATCGTGCGTGCGTCACACGCTGCAGCCCACGCACGCACGCACGCACGCACGCACGCACGCACGCACGCACGTACGCACGCACGTACGGGTACGCGGTTGGCTGTACAAATACACATACACGCACACACATACATGCGAACACACGTACACACGCACGCACAATGCGCCCACACATGCGAACACACGTGCACACGCACGCACAGCCACACACGCACGCACACGCATATGCACGCACACACACACACACACGCGCGCACATGCGCGTTCAAACAAAGCGGATCCGTGTATCGGCTGAGGATGCGTTCCACTTAACGGCGCGCGCAATATCGACCTGAAGCTTTCCCACATTCAAACACGCGGGCTCTCCGCCCTTTTCTCGCCTTTCTTCCACCCCTTTCGCTCACACACACACACACACTCTCTCTCTCTCTCTCTCTCTCTCTC
>NW_014596654.1:0-576 GCF_000485595.1 Priapulus caudatus | reverse complement strand
GGTAATCAGAAAAGCCAAGTGTAAACTAGTGGAAGTCAATATTTTCATGCTTAGTGTCCCCTTTATTATTTTTGTATCATTTATTATTCTTATGTACACATAAGCATCTTCATGGTATTAAATCAAGATAAAAATTATGGTTAAATAGCTTAAACAAGTAATGTTTTTAAAACCTTCAAGCTTAATCGTTAAAAATATAGATTTTTATGTATGGGATTTGTGGAGAGTTAAGGCTTGATACTATTGCACCAAATAGATAGTTTCTTATATGCGTAACAGTTGGTATTGCACGAACCTGAAATGAGATAATTAATTTATGAATGTGAAAATATTTTTTTCGTGCTGTGTGATTATTTTAATGTCTGCATGCAGCGGCAACCCTCTGGCGCCTAAAAATAATGATGAGGTTACCGTTAATTCCGAACCGTCGGGAGCATCAGTTTATGTGATGGGTGAGCTGGCAGGTGTGACGCCAACAGTGGTTAATGTGGATGCTCTGTATCCCGTTACTTATTCTCAGGAAGTACAGCTGGAGTATGGGTTTATTACACTAAAACATGACGGTTGCCGTGATAA
>NW_014596653.1:0-576 GCF_000485595.1 Priapulus caudatus | reverse complement strand
CCATGATAGTACGTAAAACAGATAAAAATAAGCTATTCTAAAATTTCACCTCATGGGTGAAATTTGGGTTTCGGTAAAATACACTAATAAGTCAGCTAGAAACAGTAGCGTTTATGTATGCGCTCTTACTTTGGAGTCACGGATTCAGCTTATGGCTAATCAACTTAAATTAGAGCCTTTTTCGGCGGTCGTGAATTATGCTATAAAATGACTGGTTTGTCTGATTATATTTGGCTTACTCATAACTTTCATTTTTCGTTAAAGGAATATCCGTATCAAAACCATAAAACAACAAACTCGCCTCATGCTTGCTCGTCGTATGAGCATAATAAAACCGTTTAGGGTAATGGAAATATTACAAGACGCGAAGCAGTTGGAAGCCCGAGGGGCAGATATTATCCATATGGAAGTAGGGGAGCCAGATTTCTCTACACCTGCTCCCATCATTGAGGCAGGTATTAGAGCTTTGCAGAAGGGCAAAACTAAATACACTCCTGCTGTAGGTGTTCCAGAATTACGTGAGAAAATAGCTGAATATTATTATGATAAGTTTGGCGTGAGTATTTCACCACAGCG
>NW_014596652.1:0-576 GCF_000485595.1 Priapulus caudatus | reverse complement strand
GCCCCGATTGACAGTAGCCGCACTGCACGACGTCGATTTCGCGCCAGGCCTTCTGCACTTTCTGTCCAGCGGGCGTTGCGCCAATGGCCTCGATGGTGGTGATCTTGCGGCCCGCAACGGCGGCGACGGGCAGCACGCACGAACGCGCGGCCTCGCCGTCGAGATGCACCGTGCATGCGCCGCACTGTGCAATGCCGCAGCCGAACTTCGTGCCGGTGAGGCCGACGATGTCGCGCAGGACCCAGAGCAGCGGCATGTCGGGCGGCGCGTCGACGGTATGCGTTTCTCCGTTGATTGTTAATGTCGTCATGGAGCGGCTCTCCGAAAGTGGGGATTTGTCGTTCTCGATAATGCAATCGAAGCGTCCGCGCGCCGGCTGTTCCGCGTGGCCCGCCTAATGGGCGGGCCAAAGCGCAGGCCCGTGGGCACGGCCCTTCGACAACCGCACGAGTGTAGCGCCGCCGTTAAATGTGTGCGGAAAACGGGCCGCCTGGGAGATGCGGACAAAAAACCTGGCAACCTGGAGGTAGTTCATGGACTCGCACGAAGAGGGCATTCGAGCGGTTCGGCGGCTGC
>NW_014596651.1:0-577 GCF_000485595.1 Priapulus caudatus | reverse complement strand
GGCTTTATTTACACGTCAATTAGCTACCTTAACGCAGTCTGGCTCCCCTCTGGAAGAAGCATTAGCAACCACCGCCAAACAGACAGAGCGGAAAAACCTTCGGCACATTATTTCAGCAGTACGATCACGCGTTATTGAAGGTCATTCTCTTGCTGGTGGTCTTCAGCAATTCCCCTCTGTTTTTCCGCAAATGTATCGTGCAACAGTGGCAGCAGGAGAGCAGTCTGGACATCTCGACGCCGTGCTTGAGCGCCTCGCCGATTACACTGAAGACCGTCAAGTTTTACAGCAAAAAATATCGACAGCTTTGTTTTATCCCGTCATTTTAACCATCTTATCCATTGCTATTGTTGCGGGTTTACTCGGTTTCATTGTGCCGCAAATAGTTGCTGTGTTTGAAAACATGGGTCAACAACTACCCATTATGACACGCATGATTATTGCTCTAAGTGACTTTATTATCAACTATGGGCTGTACCTACTCCTTGCCATTATACTGGCCGCTATGCTATTTAAGCGACTGCTAAAAAAACCTCACTGGGAGTATCGTTTCCATCGTTTCTTGCTTAGAGTACCG
>NW_014596650.1:0-577 GCF_000485595.1 Priapulus caudatus | reverse complement strand
GGCGTATCAGGTGTTGTAGCGGTTCTAACTGCTGGATTGTTGCTAAATGCTTATGCTCAACGCACTGATGCTGCATCCAAACAATGGCTGGACAAACAATGGCGATGGATGACGTTAACCGCTAGCACCTTAATGTTTCTGATACTGGGCATGTCAATTTACTTGCCGATCCTGCGTGATCAATGGCAAGCTATCTTACTAGCTATCGGAGCTGTGTTACTGGCACGAGCAGTAATAGTGTTTGGTGGCTTATGGCTGTATGACCTAATGGGTAAGACGCACCACGTCCCAGCACCTGACCAGATACCGCTGTGGTGGGGTGGCATTAAGGGTATGGTGAGCATCTTACTCGTATTTGCGTTACCCGCAGATCTGGAATACAGCTACACAACCCAAGCCGTAGTATACGGAGTTGTGTTGTTTAGCCTGTTAGTGCAAGCACCTACACTACGTTGGGTGGTGACTTATACCACTGGACGAAAGACTGACACTCCTTGACTGGCTACTTCATGATACGCTTTCTACTTTCCTACAGCACCTTGCCAAAATCTATCCAGTAAAGCATTAGACCCGTTAT
>NW_014596649.1:0-577 GCF_000485595.1 Priapulus caudatus | reverse complement strand
ACCAATACCGGATTCTTTTTCAATAAAAACACGCAACAGGGCGCTTTCGGAATGTGGACGATATTCGTATCCCCACAATTCAAAACCTAAGCCCTCTGTCGTTGACTTGATTAAGTCATTTAATCGATCTTGCACTACTTATTTCCCATTTTTGTCGCTAGTGTCCACTAATATATCGTTTGTACACATTGTTGTAGATAGCTAACCGTCAATAGCTTTAATGATTCGCTACGTCTTACAGTGAACGTTTTCTATTGCTAAGCATCTGTTTATAATCGTTCTTAGCGTCCTTTTGTGGCGAGCATTTTATACTAATTCATGGTTTAAAAAAATATTTCAAGCAATAAAAAAGCCCCGATAAACGGAGCTCCTTATGTTAAAACAAGCACTTTAAATACTTGTCTTTATATTTGGTAGCGGGGGCAGGATTCGAACCTACGACCTTCGGGTTATGAGCCCGACGAGCTGCCAGACTGCTCCACCCCGCATCAGAGGAACGAGATTATAGGGAAGAGATTTACTAAATACAAGATGTTTTTTGCAATCTATTATTTTATTTTCTTTGCATGAATTTCAG
>NW_014596648.1:0-577 GCF_000485595.1 Priapulus caudatus | reverse complement strand
TATATATATATATATATATATATATATATATATATATATATAGGGTAGAGTGGGCTAGATGGCGGCAGGGAGCGCGCAGCAAAGCCGAGCGCTTACTCCGCGAGCATGCAATGTGAAGCCATTCCCCGTGCCCCACCTCAATCACGACCTACACGGCGATCCTTGAGTCGAGACTACGGTAAAGGGAAGAGGCAGGTTTGTTTGTTGACGACGTAGCAGCGTCAGCTGCGACGGACGGTGACTCATCAGCGGAGACGACGACAACGCCGGCAGGTATGTGTGTCTCCGAGCACACAATACAGGTGGACTCGTGACGTCACACACGCACACGCACGCGCAAACACACGCGCGCGCACACACACACACACGCGCGCAACACACACACACACACACACACACACACACACACCGCACAACACACAACACATGCGCGCACATACACACGCACACACACACACACACACACACACACACACACCACACAACACACGCGCGCACACACACACACACACACACACACACACACACACACACACACACACACACACACAACACACACACACACACACACACACGA
>NW_014596647.1:0-577 GCF_000485595.1 Priapulus caudatus | reverse complement strand
CTCTCTCTCTCTCTCTCTCTCTCTCTCTCTTTCTTCTATCGCTTCTTCCACTCTATCTGTCCAAGCTCCTCTTTCTCTACCTCCGCTTTGTCTCCCTCTCTCTTTCTCTCTCTTCCTCTCCCTGTCTCTTCCTTTCTCGCTCTCTCTCTCTCTCTCCTTGGTGCGTCCTTCCTCTCCTCTCTCTCTCTTTGTCTCCTTCCGTCTATTATGGCTAGAGCTTCTAATGTAAATCTGCGCGTTCATGTCATTATGTGCGGGTGAGAGGTTTCTTTATTGTGGCTGCGCCGTGATTTCGTGCATGATAAACGCACGGCGCATTAGACGCAATCTTCCTTCCCTCCGTCTGTCAGCTGTAATCTCGAGAGAGAATGTTTTCCCGTAGCTCGCAATCGATGAGGATAGTGGCGCCATCGAACGGCAGAATTCGCTAGTTACGGTCACGTTTATTTTAAATGACAGGTCATTGATCGCGTGATGTAACGAGTCAGATCGGCCTGTGATGTGTGAGGAGCGTGAGGGGTGCGCAATCGTACTCTCTCTCTCTCTCTCTATCTCTTTCTCTCTCTATATATCTCTT
>NW_014596646.1:0-577 GCF_000485595.1 Priapulus caudatus | reverse complement strand
ACCTGCCTGCATGCCTGCCTACCTGCCTGCCTCCCTACCTGCCTGCATGCCTGCCTACCTGCCTGCCTCCCTACCTGCCTGCCATCCTCCCCTCCTCCCTTCCTGCCTGCCTGCCATCTTCTCCTCCTGCCTGCCTGCCTGCCTGCCGTCTAGCCTGCTTGTCTGCGAGGCTTCAATAGAGCCACGCGTACGTAGATGTCAATAGAAATCCGAGGCAAGCAGCAAGCGCTTCAGACAAACGTCCCTGTAACAGCTATCGGTAGAAAAGACGTCGCATTGTGTTAGCGTTACGTGACTGCGATAAAGAATTCGCACCGAATAAACGAGAGCGAGAGAGAGGAAGAGGGAGAGAGGGGGCAGAGAGCAATAGAGAGAGGGGGTGGAGCGAAGGGGAGAGATAGAAACAGATGCAGAGAGAGAGAGAGGATGAGAAAGAGCTGGGCGAGCGGAGGAGAGAGAGAAGGATAAAGAGCGAGAGAGAGCGAGAGAGATAGCGAGAGAGAGAGATAGAGAGAGAGAGAGCGAGAGAGAGAGGGAGAGAGAGAGTGAGAGAAAGAGAGAGAGAGAGAGAGAGAGC
>NW_014596645.1:0-577 GCF_000485595.1 Priapulus caudatus | reverse complement strand
CATTAACGTGTGAATTGTCGCACTCGTTCACATTAACGACGCGACCAACAATGCTAACAGCTGTGGACGCTCGATCTTATTAACGCACGCGCAGTTGAAGCATCGCATGTCTGCATTGGCTTCGCTGTAGCGATTATGACACTATTCATTGGTGTAAGCACCGTAGTCAATCTGTAACTATTATTTAAGGACAGGATATCAGTGACGTACCTTCACACTGTTAGTTATGAACAGGGAGCGGGTGCATGTGTGTGACACGTACCTCCCCACTGTTAGTTAAGGACAGGGACCTGGTCTATGTGCGCCTGCCCCACACATACCTCCCCCCCCACTGTTAGTTAGGGACCTGGTCTATGTGCGCCTGCCCCACACATACCTCCCCACTGTTAGTTAGGGACCTGGTCTATGTGCGCCTGCCCCACACATACCTCCCACTGTTAGTTAAGGACAGGGACCTGGTCTATGTGCGCCTGCCCCACACATACCTCCCCACTGTTAGTTAAGGACAGGGACCTGGTCTATGTGCGCCTGCCCCACACATACCTCCCCACTGTTAGTTAGGGACCTGGTCTATGTG
>NW_014596643.1:0-577 GCF_000485595.1 Priapulus caudatus | reverse complement strand
TTCCATGGCATTTTTTATTCGTCGGTCTTGACTATATGTGAATGCGCCTTCTCGAAGTTCGATATGCCCATTTCGGAAACGTTCAGGCAGTAAATCTTCTGCCTTCATTAGTCGTAATTCAGAACGACTATAACCAAACATGTCTACGGCCTGAGTATTTCCCTGCTTTATATGGCCACTTTCATCCACAATAAATAATGCATCTGGTTCCGCTTCGATAAGATCCTCCGAAAACCGTTTGGCGGCTTGTAATAACTTGTTTGACTGAACAACTCGCTTCAAAAAAATAATCAAAGTAAAAGAAACAGCCATTATAAGCAGGATAAGCCAGGCACCCTGCGCAACAAAAAGCTGTATATTGTCCAGATATTTATGTGCTTGTTCTTTTAGTTCATTGGCATGTTTAAGAATATGCTGTGTCAAGTTGTTTAACGCTAGCAGTGCTGGCTCATCATTAACCTTTACGCTTCTATCTATGTCGATGGCAGAATCACCCCTGGCAATCATTTTTTTGGCAAGCTCAACTTTTTCAGCGTATTGATCAACGGTTTTTCTGAATATTTCAATTCTCTGCGAT
>NW_014596641.1:0-577 GCF_000485595.1 Priapulus caudatus | reverse complement strand
CGACGACTTCAATCTGTAAAGTGCCTTTCAATCCGGGGGTATAAATAAGCGGTACGATCTCTTCGGGGCTTGCGGATATGCCGTGATATTGAATAACCGTAGCGAGAGCAGCAGGCCCGCAATGGTATTCGGTTTGCGGAAAAAACGGGGTTGATATTATTTCACGGGGGGAGCTTATGTCCGGTGGGTTATTGCGAATTTCCAGGGTTTGTTTCGGTGTGCTACAGGCAGCAATCAGGCCGAGTAATAAAAATGCGCCCAGTATTTTTTGGGCGCATTTCAGGTATGGCCGAGATTTAATTCTGAGGTCGGATAAACGGGAAAACATCGGTAATGCCGGTTAAATCAGTAATCACCAACACCAGAGCGATCAAGGCGATGGTGCCCAGGGCACCGGCACCGGCTGGCATTTCGTCGATACGTTGATGAACTTGCTGAATCTGGCTATCGCTCAGGCTACTAACGCGTAATGCAGCATCTGTTTTATTGACGCCGTTAGCTTCGAGTTGTTTCTGGATCCAGCTACGTTGCTGTGTGATTTCGGCAGTACTCAGGTTGATCGTTAAGCTATGAGTCA
>NW_014596640.1:0-577 GCF_000485595.1 Priapulus caudatus | reverse complement strand
AGCATCGAAGGCTGCTCGGGGGGTTTGCCGATTATGTCGACGTTGGCTTCTTCGAGAACCCCTATCATGGCAAGATTATTGCTTTCTGGACTATAGGTCGCAAACTGCTGACCTGAATTAAGTTCACCGGTAATCGTCTGGCCTTCAATGACGGCTTTACGCACTTGTCCTTGCTTCACTTGCGTTAGAAAATCCGAATAAATCATCGGAGAACCGGTACTGGCTCGTTCATTAAAGTTGTGGAATACCGACAGCAATACCACGGCAATCACAACCCATAAAATCAAATTCTTAGCTACATCATTCACTATTGATAACACCTGTGTGTTTTATATTGTCCAGTAAAGCGCATTTTACCCCTTATATAGCTAGATACTAGCTGAATTTAATGAACTCGATTTACCTGAGACCGCAGCAAATCGCATAAATTTCACGCGACCGGGGTCTTGAGGCATCGGGTTTGCGCAGTTTTACCGATTTAAAGACCTGATGAAGCGTTTTTTTATAACTATCAAAACCATCACCCTGAAACAATTTAGTCACAAATTGACCATTTTCTGTCAGATTATCTCGCGCC
>NW_014596639.1:0-577 GCF_000485595.1 Priapulus caudatus | reverse complement strand
CCAATGAACTGTTGGCAAAGGCTACTGATACGGCAAGCTAGCCTGCGTAGCTCATTCACTTAAAAAAGGCTGGTTGGCAGCTATCCACTTAATACAGTCTGTGCCTGGCAGAGCAGGGGTCATGTGATAACCCTGCGCCACATTGCAGCCAATGTTATGTAACAACTCATATTGGCTGGCCGTTTCCACACCTTCGGCCACAACTCTGCGTCCCATTGAATGAGTCATTTTGATAATGGCTTGAATAATTTGCAGGCTTTCATTCTTAACGCCTAAACCATCAATAAATGACTTGTCGATTTTCACCCAGTCGATGGGCAGCATTTGCAGATATTTAAGGCTGGAATAACCGGTGCCAAAATCATCGATGTAAATTTCTATCCCTAGATTGCTCAGTTTATCCAATACGACAACGGCGTGGTCCATATTGCCGAGAAACAGATTTTCGGTGACCTCAATCTGTAGATGTTTAGGATCAATCTGATTTTTATCAATGGCGGCGATAAAAATTGCTTCTAAATTTTGATGTTGAAATTGAAGCGCTGACAGATTGATACCAATTTTTTGCGGCATGTTT
>NW_014596638.1:0-577 GCF_000485595.1 Priapulus caudatus | reverse complement strand
GTGTGTGTGTGTGTGTGTGTGTTGTGTGTGTGTGTGTGTGTGTGTGTGTGTGTGTGTGTGTGTGTGTCTGTGTGTGTGTGTGTGTGGGTGTGTGTGTGTGTGTGTGAGCGTGCGTGCGTGCGTGTGTGTGTAGTGTGCCTGCATGCTAGAATTGTATTGTCTGTGTGAATTCTGTTTCTGTCTCTCGCTCACTTTCTCTCTTCCTCCCCCCTCCTCTCCCTCTCCCTCCCCCCTCTCGCTCTGTCTGTATATCTAGTCGTATCTTGCCGCATAGTTTAAGCAAGGCGACCTGGAAATGGCGAGAACGAACGGATGAAATTCCTCGCTAAATAAATAAATAAATAAATATATAAACACGCACGCGACCTCGAGCGTGACTTTTCCCTCACACCCCTATATAACTCTCTCTAAATTGACCCTCCCCCCTAACAACCCTAACCCTATCTAAACTAACCCTCCCCCCTAACAACCCTAACCCTCTCTAAACTAACCCTCTCCCCTAACACCCCTAACCCTCTCTAAACTCACCCTCCCCCCTAACACCCCTAACCCTCTCTAAACTCCCCCTCTCCCTAAC
>NW_014596637.1:0-577 GCF_000485595.1 Priapulus caudatus | reverse complement strand
CGCAGTCACACAGACACACACACACGCAGTCACACGTGCACACGCGCACACGCACACACGCAGTCACACAGACACACACAGTCACACAGACACAGACACGCACGCACGCACGCACGCACGCACGCACGCACACACACACAGACACACACACACACACACTCACACACATACAGACACACACACACACACGCACACGTTTTCTTTTAACCAAAAAAAAACAGTAAAATGACTGCAATCATTATCCGCAAGGTTTTCGGCTACGGCGGCGCCCTCTCACCTACGCTGTCGTGGCGCGCACCGCGGCTCCTCAGCGGCGTCGACGACTGTGGCGCCCTCTGCATCCCGTTGTACAGCGCCGGTGCTGCCCCCTGTGAGGCCTGGCGCCCCGTCCGTGCATCGCGGCGCCCCCTGGTGGAGTCCATCACCTCGCTCTCGGCCACCAGGGGGAGCATCGACGTGATGGCGCCGTTGTGGGCGGGTGACGATGGCAGGATGGAGTAGCTGTGTGGAATTTCCTCTGATATCCCCGCCGAGTCCCTTTCCGGTATCACCTCCTGGTTCCTTCCCGGTATCCCCT
>NW_014596636.1:0-577 GCF_000485595.1 Priapulus caudatus | reverse complement strand
CTCTTCTCTTCTCTTCTCTTCTCTTCTCTTCTCTTCACTTTCGTTCTCTGTGTGTGTGTGTGTGTGTGTGTGTCGTTCTCTCGCTGTCCTTCCCCGCTTACTGCCTATTATCTCTCCGATTCAATCATCTATGGTGACCTCTTCCAAGCGAATTGGACGCGTCTCAACTTTAAAGGCATGGCCTTTGTTGCGGCGACATCAAAACTGATTATGCGTGACAATTTGAGTTCTAAGCAGCCGGCGGCACTAGACATGCTGCTGGGCCACGACGTTCCACACCCATAGCTCTGCTAGATTGCCCAGCATGACGCCTCTCACAGACCCCTGTCATCTTCCATTGCCTTTGCCATCGTCCACTTCAATGTCAACGAGCCGCTGTGTAGATGGGTACGTTCAGGTTTACGCCTTTGCTTCTATTACGGTCCACGAATCTTAGAGGGAGAGGGAGAAAGCGCGCATGCGACAGGAAAAGAGTGGAACAGTGAGGGATAAAATAAAAAAGCAACAAGCACTGACAAATGGAGAAATGGTGACAGAGAGAGAGAGAGAGAGAGAGAGAGAGAGAGAGAGAGAGTAG
>NW_014596635.1:0-577 GCF_000485595.1 Priapulus caudatus | reverse complement strand
TTACGCTAGTTTTATATATATATTATTATGTATATACATATATATCTTTGAACGCGACCATGTGTGCGCACACGTGCGCCAAATTTAATTCAGCAAATTATAATTCATCAAAAGACGGAAATCATCGGGAATAGATTAATATCCCCCGGATTTCCCACATGTTTTCGCGTTATTACCGCCAGGTGTCGCGCAGAGCCGCTCCCTTGGGGCAATCATCGAAACAGCACGCGTGTATTTTTTTTCTGTCGCGTCTGAATCTATCCCGCAGGGGGGCGCGGGCGGCGTTTTTACTGCACGAGAATGCAGCGGTCCGCTATATAGCGTGGCTAACAGCCAGTAACAGGCAGTATAGGGAGACTAGGGACTACTGCGGCTATACGGTTATATCTCCAATACACTCAGGGCTCAGAAACGCAGTGCTAACGAACGGGTTTTAACGGGGTTTTATTCCCTGTCTCTCACACACACTATTTTTTATTTCTCGGTTTCTGTCTGTCTCTCTCTTTCTCTTTCTCTCTGTCTCCCTCTCTCTCTCTCTCTCTCTCTCTCTCTCTCTCTCTCTTCTCTCCTCTCTGTC
>NW_014596634.1:0-577 GCF_000485595.1 Priapulus caudatus | reverse complement strand
ACACACTCTCACACACACACACACACACGCACGCGCACGCACACACACACACACACGCACCATGTCAGCCGGCGTGACCGCTCTCTTTCTCGTCTTACTCGGCTGCCGCTGCGCCAGCGCCGCCACCGTCACCGCCGGCGCCACCTGCACTTCAGTCTTCTGCTCGCGTAACCACGGCAACCGCGCATCGTCGTCAGTATGCATCATGCGGAGGCAAGCGAACGTGCAACGTCGAAATCGCATGCGAAAACAAAAAACGAGAAAGTACTAAGTAAAAAGATAACAATTACACTATGAAATAATAACATGTATTAATGGACATTCCATCAGCATAACATATTTATATATATATTTACATATATAGTATAATACTCGACAGCTAAACAATAGCTAATTATTATTAGCGCTTAAGAATAAAAAATAAATTAGATCTATGTTAAGACTTCAGGGTTCTCCCCAGAAATTTCAAAGGGCAAGTTGGATAATTCATCATAAGAACTGTTTTTTTATTATTGCACTGCCGGCGAGGAGCTTGCAATCTCACGTTGATACATCGTTCACCGACGTACAGTTTTTT
>NW_014596633.1:0-577 GCF_000485595.1 Priapulus caudatus | reverse complement strand
CGTAGTGAAATTGAATATTGCACACACGAAAAAGAATCCTTTACGCTTGGTAAACGCTATGATCGCCTCATAACGGCAGATGATCTTGTCCGACTACACCAGGAAGACTTCTGTCAGGCCAGCGGTCGGTCAAGTAGTAATAAATATGAACATGAAGGTGGCCCCACGTTTGCTGAATGCCTGCATCTGGTGAGAGAGCATTCAACTCAACCCTTAAAAGACATCCCAAAGCTCATCCAATGGCAGGTGTTTAATTATCTTGTGGGTAACTCGGATGCGCATGCAAAAAACCTCTCATTTTTATACGGTCAGGACAATACGACTCGCTTAAGTCCCTTCTATGATCTTATTGCTATTCATGCATGGCCGAGCCATGTCTTTAATCATGATCTCGCACTATCCATAGGTGGTGTGACAAATATCAATCATATAAAACGAGAGCATTGGGAAAAGCTCGCCGATGAGAGTGACATATCCTTTAAATTATTCGACACCGCGATCAAGCAATTATCTGATGGTATTGTTGATGCTTTTGATACAGCAAAACATCGCTTTGAAACTGAACATGGTCCATACC
>NW_014596632.1:0-577 GCF_000485595.1 Priapulus caudatus | reverse complement strand
ACGATGCTGGTGGCTAAAGAGAGTGGAGAGGGAGGGATAGAGGGATGGAGGGGGAGGGAGCGATGGATGGAGGGAGAGAAAGGACGAGAAGTAGGAGGAGAGGTAGAAGGAGAACGGACGAGGGACAAAGAGAGAAAGGGAGAAGAAGAATGGGACAGAGAGACAGAACGGGAATGAGCCGGGCCGTGAATACGCTACGGGGCTAGAGGGACGGAGGGAGAGATAGAGGGATGAAGGGAGAGGAATAGAGGGAAAACGAGAGCGGTAAAGGGAGAAAAAGAGGGGACAAAGGGAGAACGTAGAGCGATAAAAGGAGAACGAGAGCATCTTTCTCTCCTCTCTTCCTCTCCCTTCATGTCCCCTCCTTTTCTACCACACAAACACTCACACATACACCTCCTCTACCCCGCAGGCGGTCCGTCAAACACTCACACATACACCTCCTCTACCCCGCAGGCGGTCCGTCAAACACTCACACATACACCTCCTCTACCCCGCAGGCGGTCCGTCAAACACTCACACACACACCTCCTCTACCCCGCAGGCGGTCCGTCAAACACTGAAGCGCGTCTGCAAA
>NW_014596631.1:0-577 GCF_000485595.1 Priapulus caudatus | reverse complement strand
CTCCTCTCCCTCCTCTCCTCCTCTCTCTCTCTCTCTTCTCTCTCTCCTCTCTCTCTCACTCACACTCTCTCTCTCTCTGCGGACATGCTAGCACTAGACAAGTGGGGATCCCCTCTCCCCCCTCTTCCCCTCTCCCCCTCTCCCCCTCACACACTCACACACTCACCCTCTCTCTCTCTCTGCGGACGCAGGTATGACAAGGAGGTGCGTGCGACGCAGGATCGTATGAAGGAACTGGGACTGCTGTCTGCGGACATGCTAGCGCTAGACGAGTGGGAGATCCCACGCGACCACGTCGTCATCAACCGTAAGCTGGGCGAGGGAGCGTTCGGCACCGTCTACGGGGGCGAGGCTTTCTTCGACCACATCGGCTGGGTCGCGGTCGCCGTGAAGACGTTGAAGGTCGGCTCGACGAGCGAGGAGAAGGTGAGAGGGGGAGGCGCCGGGCGAGGGGAGGTGCCAGGGGAGGGGAGGTGCCGGGGGGAGGGAAGGTGCCGGGGGAGGGGAGGTGCGTGGGGGGAGGGACTGGGGGAGAAGGGGAGGTGGCGGGGGGGAGGGTCTGGGGGGAAAGGCAGTA
>NW_014596630.1:0-577 GCF_000485595.1 Priapulus caudatus | reverse complement strand
TTATTACGCATCCAAACTATAAAACGTTATCTGGGACAGAATTATTCGGTCTAGTGATCATTCATTGTGATTGATTGTGATGCGTCAAACATGATTTATGACAGGGGGACCGCAGTTTTGCGACGCCGACGGTTCTATGTCTGTGTTTGTCTATGCAGCTCTATTTTATTTATTACCATAAAAAAGGCACATGCAATAGAGGTAGCTTACCTTTGTACACTAGAGGGGCGAAAAACTTGACTAAAGATAGTAAAGTAATAGCAGGTATTTTAGACGTTAGTGTTGTACTGGTTGTGCTGACACGTTGAGTAAAATCGTAAACTTGCCGGGCTACATTACCGCCACCTTTAGGTGAAAAATAATATGAATAATTATTCAAAGGCGCCACGCACTGATCTCTTTGTAAATTGTATACTAACAATTATAGCAATTAAGATATGTTGATATAAAAACATAGTGTTTATATCTATAGGCCTTGGTATATAGTTATTATAATCATGCATATACAAACACATGTGTTTATATATATATATATATATATATATATATATATATATATATATATATATATATATAG
>NW_014596629.1:0-577 GCF_000485595.1 Priapulus caudatus | reverse complement strand
CAATAGAAAATACGGTGTCGTCACGCGCAAAGGCAAGTTGTTGTCTTCACCTGCACAGCGTTTCATAGAAATATTACATGACCATTATGGGAATGTGCTACCTAAGCAGAATGCAGCTTAGGTGAAATCTTTAGTCCTGAGGGTATTTTAAGGTCAAACATGAGCGATAAAAGCATTTACGAAAATCTCCAACAACTCGGTGGCGCAACTAAACTTCCAGAATCACCTGAAACTGCGCTGTTAGAAAGCGTGGCTAATCCTCAAGCCGATGTTGATTATATGGTGCGATTTGTAGCCCCAGAGTTTACCTCTCTCTGCCCGATGACTGGGCAGCCAGACTTTGCCCATTTAGTCATTGATTATATTCCCGCTGATCGTTTGGTCGAGAGCAAAGCGCTTAAACTTTATCTAGGATCGTATCGTAATCACGGTGCTTTTCATGAAGACTGTACGGTGAGTATTGCCAGAAGGCTTATCGACGCAATTAAACCGAAGTGGATACGTATAGGAGGCTATTGGTATCCTCGTGGGGGCATGCCGATTGATGTGTTTTTTGCTTATGGGGATATTCCAAAAG
>NW_014596628.1:0-577 GCF_000485595.1 Priapulus caudatus | reverse complement strand
TCTTCTCTCTCTCTCTCTCTCTCTCTCTCTCTCTCTCTCTCTCTCTCTCTCTCTCTCTCTCTCCTCTCTCTCTCTCTCTCTCTCTCTCTCTCTCTCTCTCTCTCTCCTCCTCTCTCTCTCTCTCTCTCTCTCTCTCTCTTTCTCTCTATCGCGCGCTTTCTCTCTCCCTGATATATGTCTCGCTCATTGCCACACTTCTCTCTCGCTCTTACCATCACCCCTCATCCATTCTCCCGCCATATCTCACACTTGTCCCTCTCACACTACGGCCACCCCCTTCCTCCGGCCATCCTTTCTTCGGTCCACGCGCCCGTAAACTTGAGCCGTAAGCCGGCAGCTCAGTGCTTGGAAGCCGCGCTAGCGTCTGACAGGGATCAAGGCGCCATTACGACATATCCGCACGCAGTCGCAGCACTAGCAGCAGCTATAGCATCCCTATTATCCCACTATATTCCCCATGCAGCATTCCCCAGTGTCCATATTATCACAACACTCCTCAGCATCCTTAGCATCTCTATATTCATTCCTAGCATTTCGCAGCATCCCTATTAGTCCCCCAGCATCCTTATTATCACAA
>NW_014596627.1:0-577 GCF_000485595.1 Priapulus caudatus | reverse complement strand
GTCATCACCTGTCGTCGTCACCTGACATCACATGTCATCATCACCTGTCATTGTCACCTGTCGTCGTCACCTGTCGTCGTCACCTGTCGTCGTCACCTGTCGTCGTCACATGTCATCGTCACCTGTCGTCGTCACCTGTCGTCGTCACCTGTCATCGTCACCTGTCATCGTCACCTGTCATCGTCACATGTCATCGTCACCTGTCGTCGTCACCTGTCGTCGTCACCTGTCGTCGTCACCTGTCGTCGTCACCTGTCGTCATCAACTGTCGTCGTCACCTGTCGTCGTCACCTGTCATCGCCATCTGCCATCGTCACCTGTCATCATCACCTGTCATCGTCACATGTCGTCGTCACCTGTCGTCGTCACCTGTCATCGTCATCTGTTGTCGTCACCTATCATCGTCACCTGTCGTCGTCACATGTCATCGTCACCTGTCGTCGTCACCTGTCGTCACCTGTCATTGTCACCTGTCATCATCACATGTCATCGTCACATGTTATCGTCACCTGTCGTCGTCAACTGTCGTCGTCACCTGTCATTGTCACCTGTCGTCGTCACCTGTCGTCGTCACCTG
>NW_014596626.1:0-577 GCF_000485595.1 Priapulus caudatus | reverse complement strand
AGAATGGTTGTAGAGGACCGACGGAATGATAACGAATTACAAATAAAATATAATATATATATTATATATTATAATAATTAATATATAATATATAATATATATATTAGTTATAATATATAAGATAGTATATAATATATATATATATAATATCAAGAGCTAATAATACTAATACTAATTAAATAATAATAATAATAATAATAATAATACTAATTAGGTATTATTAGCTCTTGATAATATACTCTATAGAAACTATGCAGTAAAACAGAAAGAAATAGAACACAGATAAAAAATCGAATAGCAGAGAGCCAGAAATAATACGTTATTGTACCTCAAATCAGTTATAGAAATAAAAAACCACAACAAGAACCCGCAATTGATCTAATTAATTTATTTAAATCCCAATCGAAACCCCCAAAGATCAACAACAATTGATCCATCCACCTGGAATGGTTAACCGATAACTCCAGCCAATCAGCGTCGCGCTAGAACGTTCTATAAACGCTGCTTGACAACACAGTGGCGATTTTGCACATTTAGCACTCGGAGAGCACAGACCTCCGCCAAGGCAGCTGAATTC
>NW_014596625.1:0-577 GCF_000485595.1 Priapulus caudatus | reverse complement strand
GCACACGCACACGCGAGCGCACACACACGCACACGCATACGCACACGCACACACACACGCACACGCGAGCGCGCACACACGCACGCACGCACGCACGCACGCACACACGCACGCACGCACGCACACAACACACGCACACACACGTACGCACGCACGCAAGCACGCACGCACACACATCATGCATTTTCCATCTTTTTTTCCCGCTGATTGTGTACTAGGTATTAGCCTGTGCGGATATCATACTCATCCAGGCGAACAATGGCCTGAAAATATTTTTCACGTTCCCAGGTTTTGGTGTTTAATTAATTTGATGATTTAATTAGTGGTGGTGTCTGCACGAAATTTGCCGTACCTCGTATATCGTAGCCAAGGAAAAAACACCGAATCGATCGAGGTGATATATCTCTTAGTTCCTTCTCTCCTCGTGGAGAATAGGGCTGACGAGGTGATATATAGTAGGCTTATTTGTTTTGCCGACATTTTTATGTTTGCTATAAATATATATAATTATAAATATTGTATTATCCGATCACGCCCCCTTCTCCTCTCGTTCTCTTTCTCTCTCTCTCTCTCTCTC
>NW_014596624.1:0-577 GCF_000485595.1 Priapulus caudatus | reverse complement strand
CCTGGTCGCAGACACCCCTGCCTATTTCTGCCAGCAGTTTCCACCAATCAATATTACGCGTACGTCTGTCGGGTGCTGAAAAAGCGGTTCGTGCAGCAATGCAGACTATCGGCGGTGAAAATTATGCTAATGCTGAACACTATTGGCAACAACTAAAAGAACAACAACTCGATTTTTTTACGGATAATCAACCATTATGGCGCATCTCTCTCGCTTCAGATGCTGAGCTGTCTCAACTCACCGAGAATAACTGTCTGTTTGAATGGGGTGGTGCACTGCGTTGGTTGAAAAGCGATTCAGACAACCCAAGTTTTGGCGATAGCCTTCAGCAAACTGCCGCCAAACTCGATGGTCATGCCAGCCTATTTCGCGCAGATGATAAAATGTCTAGCCATCAAACATGTCGGTTTCAACCGTTAACACCTGGACTGCTCCGCATACATAAAAATCTTAAACAGGCGTTCGATCCAAACAATATTCTAAATCCTGGGCGTTTATACGCTGACATTTAGCCAAGTATAAAAATACTATTAATAAAAAATGAAAACGAACATAACCAGCGACTTTTTAAACACAC
>NW_014596623.1:0-577 GCF_000485595.1 Priapulus caudatus | reverse complement strand
GGTAGATATTAATGAAGGTGATTTAGTGAAAATCTATAACTTAGCAACAAAAAGACATATAGAAATTAAGTAACTCTGAAAGTAAATGATCGTTTGTTGACATTAAAAACCGACCTTGTAAGTGTCTGTTAATGGCAGGAGAAAACAGTTCAAAAGAATATATTTGTATTTACTTAGTTGTGTGAATTGATTTATTAGTTGATAGCGCTTTATTTATAGAAATTCATCTCTACCTATCTACCTAAACGACATGCCTTATGTGATAAATATGAGACAATAGTGAATTGTATTTACTGAAGGCTATGTATGAACCAGCTTACTATTGCGAACGGCGAATTTACGCTTAATCGTTTCCCCTTAAGAAAAAAGAACTGCTACGTGCATGGGATGCTGCTGATGAATATCTTTTGCAGCACCTGGTGGATGAGAGTTTACTAAATGAGAAATCATCGATTCTTGTGGTAAATGATAGTTTTGGTGGTTTATCCATTCCTCTCAGTCAATATAAGCCTGTAGTGATTACAGACTCATTTCTTACCATGCAAGGTATTGCAGCGAATGCTGTTGCTAATAATAT
>NW_014596622.1:0-577 GCF_000485595.1 Priapulus caudatus | reverse complement strand
CGAGAGGAGGTGGTGGTAAAGGTAGAGAAAGGGAGAAGTAGGAGGAGGAGGAGGAGGAGAGGGGAGTAGAAGGTTCTGGAGCAGGACAACGATGAAGTAGAATGGGGAAGACGAGGAGAAAGAGGAGCCGGAGAAGAGGCAGTGGAAGCAGAGAAGACAGAGGATGAGGGGGACGATGAGGCAAGAGACAAGGTGTGAGGTAGTCAACGAGAAGGCAGTGGCGTGGTTGCTGACAGGTGCGATGTGAACCAGAGATGGCGACGCGCGCGTGGTCCGTGGCGTGGCGCTGGATGTAATGTATGGCGATAATGGCGCTGGATGTAATTTAAAGTGGGTGCTGCATGCAGGCTTCATCCGTCTCACAGCCCCCCAGCTCGATAAGATGCAAACAGTCGCGAAGTCATTTCCTCAGCACCGGCGAGGAATCAATAGCAGCATCTAAAGATGAAGAGAGAGAGAGAGAGAGAGAGATAGATAGATAGATAGACAGATAGAGAGAGAGATAGATAGATAGATAGACAGATAGAGAGAGATAGATAGATAGAGAGAGAGAATGTATGTGAAAGAGAGAGCGAGA
>NW_014596621.1:0-577 GCF_000485595.1 Priapulus caudatus | reverse complement strand
TCTCTCTCTCTTCTCTCTCTCTCTCTCTCTCTCTCTCTCTCTGTTCTCTCTCTCTCTCTCTCTTTCTCTCTCTATCAACATTTAAACAAGGAAACTATCTCACAGGCCAGATCAAGTGATGGTTCACTCATAATGCTCTGAAATGCTTGGAATTGTTGTACACGTAAAAGCGCAGTTTTGAGTTCCAAACCGTGTATCAAATTTCCGTATGTTCTCATCCCAGCTCTCCCATCGCATAGCTGCGTTATCTAATACATGATGTTTTTTTTATAATGATAACTTACCTTTGGGTTGATGCCAACCTCGCACTGAATATTTTTAATTGTTAATTTTTAACTTAAATGTCTCGTAATTGCGATGAATCAGGGGTGATCCACGAAGGTGATGAACTGCTGGAAATCAATGGTATATCTCTCAGAGGGAAGTCTATCGATGCTGTCTGTGATATAATGGCAAGTATATACTTCCTCCTCTCACCTACACATTCTAGTGTTTTGCACATCTATCCAGATAATCCATGTAGATGTATATATATATATATACATATATAAATGTAGAGAGTGTTAAATTTTAATCA
>NW_014596620.1:0-577 GCF_000485595.1 Priapulus caudatus | reverse complement strand
GAGAGAGAGGGAGAGAGGGGAGAGGGAGAGAGCAATATTTTAACAGGTTAATCGCTGTTTACCCACGCCTGTTCATTCTCTAGTTTCAAAACCGCCGCCAGGGGAACGAGGGGCGTTAACTCGTGCGAATTTCTAGACAGATCGTATGTTTCTATTATTTCTGTTATTTATAATTAATTTTCTGTTTAATCATTGCTGTTGCACGCGCGGCGGTTGCAAAATTTCGTGTCTCGACAGAGTATCAACAAGGGAATTCCGCTTTTGTCAGAGCTTCTATAGATGTAAATCACGTGCAAATCACGTGTAGATCACGTGATGCGATTACGGGGCTGGAGGGGTAACGTCGTTCTAGCATTCATTACTTTTTTTATTTTTTTATTGTTGTTTGCATTTATTATTATAATTTACTATTATTATTATTATTATTGTTATTATTATTATTATTATTATTATTATTATTATTGCTATTATTATTATTATAATGCATTTATTATTTATTATTATTTATTATTATTTATTATCTATTAGTACGGGGGCGTTGTTAACCTAACCTAACCTAACCTAACCTTAATGTTAC
>NW_014596619.1:0-577 GCF_000485595.1 Priapulus caudatus | reverse complement strand
ATTCACCATCTTCTTCTTTGTCGACCAGCATTTTACGCACTTCGCTGGTGTTCATTGATGAATTCCACGCCATATTCGCCATGAACAACATCAAGGTGTCAATTTTATAAGGATCACCACGCCACGCATTGGTAATCGCATTGTGCATCAAACCATGTACCGATAAAGGGGTATTCCCAAGAGAAGCCTTTATCTAAACGGATCGCTTCACCTTCCTCATCCACAAATAAGTCATCAGGATCCCCTGGCCAACCTAGTGGCATGCCGTTTAAAGGCGTATTTGGCTGAATGTCTCCCCAGCCCGTGGGTGGTTTAGGACACGGTGGAATGGGACGCGGGAACGGTGCTTTGTGACGAAAACCACCGGGACGATCAATGGTACCCAATAAGGTCATCAAAATACTTAAGCCACGAATTGCTTGGAAGCCATTAGAATGAGCCGCCAAACCACGCATCGCGTGGAAAGAAACCGGATTACCTATGACAGAATCATGGTCTTTGCCCCACGCATCCGTCCATTGAATCGGCAATTCAATTTTCTGGTCACGTGCAGTGATACCCATTTCATATGCAAGGC
>NW_014596618.1:0-577 GCF_000485595.1 Priapulus caudatus | reverse complement strand
AGAGAGAGAGAGAGAGAGAGATAGAAAGATAGATTGCCCTCCCCTCCCCCCCCCCGATACGAAACCTATAGCATGTACGTGGCAGAATATATATTATATATATTCAGCTACGTACATGTTACGTACGTATCAATATAATTATATAGTTATATATACATAGCCCCGGGCCGATGCGTGGGCTAGCATGCATGCACGTGCGTAGCTGCCGTGGCCGCCATGTTGGATCGATGGCCGGCGCCGCGACCGTCTGCTGATTAAATTGTTTCCCGCCTTATAAATACTTATCGCGCTCGGCCAGCCTCCGTCACCGCCGCCGCCGCCGCCTGTCACCGTCTGTCGTCTGCATGCGCAATGTGCGGCCGCTTGCTTGTCTGGTGACGCGGCAGTTACTGTCACAATGTCTGTCGGCAGTGCAGCCGGCTGTATCGCCAACATTGTAGCGTCGTCATGGCTATCAGCAGCAGTAGAAGCAGCAGTAGTCTCAGCAGCAGCAGCAGCAGCAGCAGCAGTATCATCACCAGCAGCAGCAGCAGTAGTCTCAGCAGCAGCAGCAGCAGCAGCAGTATCACAGCAAGCA
>NW_014596617.1:0-577 GCF_000485595.1 Priapulus caudatus | reverse complement strand
CTCAGTTGTATTTATGAGCAGGTGTTACAGATGTGTAGTTACTAGCAGGTATCTCAGCTGTATTTATGAGCAGGTGTCACATGTGTGTAGTTATGTAGTTACTAGTAGGTATCTCAGCTGTATTTATGAGCAGGTGTCACAGGTGTATAGTTACTAGCAGGTATAACAGCTGTATTTATGAGCAGGTGTTACATGTGTGTAGTTATGTAGTTTCTAGCAGGTATCTCAGCTGTATTTATGAGCAAGTGTCACAGGTGTATAGTTACTAGCAGGTATAACAGCTGTATTTATGAGCAGGTGTTACAGGTGTATAGTTACTAGCAGGTATAACAGCTGTATTTATGAGCAGGTGTTACATGTGTGTAGTTATGTAGTTTATAGCAGGTATCTCAGTTGTATTTATGAGCAGGTGTCACAGGTGTGTAGTTTCTAGCAGGTATCTCAGCTGTATTTATGAGCAGGTGTCACAGGTGTGTAGTTTCTAGCAGGTATCTCAGCTGTATTTATGAGCAGGTGTCACATGTGTGTAGTTATGTAGTTACTAGTAGGTATCTCAGCTGTATTTATGAGCAGGTGT
>NW_014596616.1:0-577 GCF_000485595.1 Priapulus caudatus | reverse complement strand
TCCACGTCACCAGTTATGCGGCCGCTAGACATCTACGTCACCAGTTATGCGGCCGCTAGACATCTACGTCATCAGTTATGCGGCTGCTAGACATACACGTCATCAGTTATGCGGCCGCTAGACATCTACGTCATCAGTTATGCGGCCGCTGGACATCTACGTCATCAGTTATGCGGCCGCTAGACATCTACGTCATCAGTTATGCGGCTGCTAGACATCAACGTCATCAGTTATGCGGCCGCTAGACATCTACGTCATCAGTTACGACGTGTCGACGGTCACGTGACGCGCGTGCTGACCTACATACGGGTATTTCGGCGAGCAGACGACGACGTTAGGTGAAGGAGGCTGTGGGTGCGACAGTGATGGATGGCTGTGGCGAGTGAGTGGCGATGTGGTGTGGTGAAGCGAGTGAGAGCTTATCCCGTGTTTTTATGTTTCTCATTGCGCCTCTCTCACGCCCTTCCCTTTCGCTCTCTTGCCCCCCCCCCCCCTTCTCTCTTCTCTTTTTGTCTGTCACCTCCGTCTCTCGCTTTAAATTACTCCGTTCTCCCTTTCTTATACTCTAGTCTAGTCT
>NW_014596615.1:0-577 GCF_000485595.1 Priapulus caudatus | reverse complement strand
CGAAGACGAATACGAATACGACTGCGTCTGTCCTCCCTCACACGTACAGAGGCTTCTTCGTTTGGCCCTCCCTTCTATCTCTCCCTCGCTTTCTTCCCGTCCTCGGCGCTCTATTACTCTCTGTCTCATCAGACGTAAAAGCAGAAAACGGCCCAGCAGAAGATGACATTTTTATTCTATTGTATGACTCGATTTCGGCGCGGATGAGCCGTGGGTAACTCGCATCATCGCAGCTATATCCTCGGCCTCGTCGTCGGAAGCTGATATCGGAAACGAGCTGGAAGATGCTACGGCAGCACAGCGGCGGCGGCGAGCGCGGGTGGGGAGTGGGGTGGGTGGTGGGTGTGGGGGGGGGGAGTCTAGCGGAGAGGCGTTATATTTAGAGGACCTTGCGGCGTGAGATGGTGCGCCGCCGAGAGAGACTGCTGCTATATATTTAGCACGCGGCCGCGGCGTGAGTCATTTTGCGATCACCTTTTAAGGCTGCCGCATTGCCTGCAACTGATACGAATGAGTGGGCCTTCTCTCTCTCTCTCTCTCACTCATCTCTCTCTCTTTCTCTCTCTCTCTCTCTCTC
>NW_014596614.1:0-578 GCF_000485595.1 Priapulus caudatus | reverse complement strand
TCCTCCTCCTCCCTCCATCCACTCACCTTCTCCCTCCTCCTCCTCCTCCTCCTCCTCCTCCTCCTTCCCTACTCCATCACCTTCTCTCCTCCTCCTCTCCTCTCCTCCTCCTCCTCCCTCCTCCATCACCTTCTCCCTCCTCCTCCTCCTCCTAACCCTCCTATGGGCACCCAGGTTAAGATATAATTTGCGCGAACAATTCCAGCCCGGTCTGCCGGTCAGCCGGTCTTCTACCCTCCTCCTCATCCCCCTGCCCATTACCCCACCCTCCTACTGCCAGACTAATCTCCGACTGTGGCAGCGTCGTCTCATTATCCTGCGCTACTGCGCATGCGTCACGCATGCGCACGAGGTCCTGGGGGTAATTTCAGATCCAATGAAGATCCAATGAAGAAGGTCGTGGAGGAGGAGTAGGGGGCAGGAGGAGGAGGAGGAGGATGAGGAAGGAGGAGGATGGGAGAAAGTGATGGAGTAGGGGAGGAGGAGGAGGAGGAGGAGGAGGAGGAGGAGGGGGAGGAGGAGAGAGAGAAGGTGATGGAGATCGAATAAAGAAGGTCATGGAGGAGAAGTAGGAGGCA
>NW_014596613.1:0-578 GCF_000485595.1 Priapulus caudatus | reverse complement strand
ATGATGCCATTATCGCATGGCAGGCGCACAATCACTACGCAGTAAAAGCAGAGCAGATTGTCCTCACGCACAATGTACTGAACGGCTTTTATATGGCAGTCCAAGCCTTCACTCAGCCGGGTGAGGGGGTATTAGTTCAACCGCCTGTATATCCGCCCTTTTTAATGGCACCTGTAGCCAATCAACGCCGTGTTGTTGAAGCACCGTTAGTGAATGAAAATAACCGCTATCAGATAGATTTTACGGCGTTTGAGCAGATCATTATCGAACACCGTGTGAAATTGTTTTTATTTTGCCATCCGCAAAATCCATCGGGTCGTGTGTGGCGTAAGGATGAATTAGAAAAGCTGGCAGAGATTTGTTTGCGTCATCAAGTGATTATTGTTTCAGACGAAATTCATGCGGATATAGTCTATGCGCCCAATCGACATATTCCCATGGCAAGCTTATCAGCGGAGATTGCTCAACAAACCATTACCTTATCTTCTCCGGGTAAAACGTTTAATTTAGGAGGCTTGCATATTGCTTATGCAATTATTGCTAACGACGAGTTAAAGGATCGCTATCAACGTAATGCT
>NW_014596612.1:0-578 GCF_000485595.1 Priapulus caudatus | reverse complement strand
CTTCATACCACTCGACCTGCTTGACCTGTTTGATACCGCGCCCAAGAAGCGCTCCGGTACCGTATCCTACTGTGGTTAGATATATCGCGCCGACTGGCACGAATAATTCTTTGTACTGCTTGCTAGTCATGCCACCTTTACCAATGATGATCCGTGCGCCGGACAACTCGAACCATTGCTCCATCCATTTAGCAAAGCGGAAACTCGCGGTTGCCGTGACACCGCCGACATTGAAGGTTCCGTCAGGCTCGATGGCAGCAGCGGGTGAGCAATGAAAGTTCACATTACTCAGGGCCGGTAAATCGATTGGAATATCATGCCCCTGCTCGATAACGCGTTTATACACGCCTTCACGGCCGGTATAAATCACACCGCTGAGGTAAACAATTGTCCCGATTTCGAGGTTTTCCAGGTCTTTTGTCTGTACTGGCAACTGCAGTTTGACTGTCTTGAATTCTTCGTTTTTTTCTACCATGTCGGTGTCTCCCGTCGCATGTAGGGTGTAAACCAGCGGGGATCGGTGCGGTAGTTTACCGATCCATCTGCGTGAATTCGCGCTGTTGCCCGGCGTGAAGAGA
>NW_014596611.1:0-578 GCF_000485595.1 Priapulus caudatus | reverse complement strand
TATCAATACCCACATTCATTTCATTGTCGATTTTCATGATAGGATGTTCTCTGACTTAGTATACGGATTTGAGACCCTAATGACTGTTACACAAAGGCCTTTAGGAGCTAGCTAATGGAGGGGTTCAATTTACCCGTTTTTATGACTTTTTTGCCATACTGAAATGCTCTCAGCACAAGCCGCATTTGTTCTATGTGGAGCTGGTTGGGATAGCATCTAAATATTCAACGCTAGAGAGCAGCACAGTATATTCGCGCATTAAAAGATGCTGGAATAGTTGTTGAACTTCGCCCAGCCAGTGGTCGGACACCTGCACTACTGTCCTTTGAAGACCTTTGGAAAATAACAGATCAGCAGTAAAAATTATCTATCATCATGGCTCAGATAGGCTGAGACTAAAATTCACCATAATAAACGCATATAATCGGAATCATAATGGACTTCGAAGACATCATTCTTGCGGTACTCATTCTTGTTGCTGCGTTGCTTTATTCCTCGGTCGGTCATGCGGGTGCGTCTGGCTATATCGCCGCCATGGCGCTCATGGGCATTTCACCGGAGGTTATGAAGCCAACGGC
>NW_014596610.1:0-578 GCF_000485595.1 Priapulus caudatus | reverse complement strand
CACACACACACACACACACACACACACACACACACACACACACACACACACACACATTCGCACACGCGTTTGTAAAGCGTGGTAAATATAATGTGTAATCAATGCTTTTTCAGAAGTATCTCGCGCGATTTGGGTATCTAAACCCAAGTGTTGAAGACTTGCCGGCAGAGGTTAACGGCCCTACAGCGGTAATCGTAACCCCATGCATGCCGTGTATATGTAGAGTCAACGCAAGTGTGCATTTCACGGTCGACATATTTGCGATATTATATATAATATGTCACAAATATTCGCAGGAAATGATTACGCCAAATTTATAGTCGTTAGAGAATATCTGTAGTTTTGAAAACGCGAGAGGCAGCTCTGCATATATATATATATTTATATATATATTCTTTAGCAACACTTCCTACACTGCATTACATTAGTTGAAGTTGCTGTCCAATCAAAACATCGGAAATTATAGCAAACCTAATTTACTTCAAAATTATGCTAAATTGTATTCAAGTTCAAAAGTAGTGCAGTGGGGAGGGAAGTAATGGAGGGGAATAAAAAGAGTCATATATATATATATATAT
>NW_014596609.1:0-578 GCF_000485595.1 Priapulus caudatus | reverse complement strand
TCCCTCCCCCTCCCCTCTCTCTCTCTCTCTCTATCGGGTCACGGACGGCTGACATGCGGCAGTATTGATATTCAGACTGACACTGTCCACTAATTACTGTCAATAATTAATTGCTGGGCTGGTTGCATCCGATGTTTGCATGTCGAGCTGTCCGGCTGCGATTATAATAGAAGGAAGTGATAGGAAGGAGGTTAGTTGTTGTTGTTGTTGTTGTTGTTGTTGTTGTTGTTGTTGTTGATGTTGGTGGTGTTGTTGATGTTGTTGTTGATGCTGTTGTTGTTATTGTTGGTGTTGTTGATGATAATGATGATGGTGATGATGATGGTAATGATGATGATGATGGTGATGATGATGATGACGGACGGACGGACGGACGGACGTACACACGGATGGACGGACGGACGGACGGACGTACACACGGACGGACGGACGGACGGACGGTCGGACAGACTGACGTACGTACGGACGGACGGACGGACGGATGGACGGCCGGACGGACTTAAACACGGACTGACGTACGGACGGATGGACGGTGGACTGACGTACGGACGGACGAACGAACGAACGGACGGACGGAC
>NW_014596608.1:0-578 GCF_000485595.1 Priapulus caudatus | reverse complement strand
ACACGGATATCAGCGGTTTATTGTTTTTAGCCTATAGCACTTATTATTTAAATCAATCCAGTTACCTTGAAGCCGTGATTAGCTTCGGCGAAAATAATTTTAACAACAGTCGAAATATCGTAGCTGGCCCCATAAACGTTGTGGCTAGCGGAGATACTGATGGTACTGAAACAACGATTAGCATCGGTGCGGGTTATGATTTTTCACAAGGCCCATATTCGTTTAGTCCTTATGGAAAACTCAATTATATTCGTGCAGAGATCGATGGCTATTCAGAAAGCTCAAATACTGGCCTGGAACTAACCTACGAAAGCCAGGAAGCTAAGTCACTGTCAATGATAGTCGGCGGGCAGTTTACTTATGCTATCAGTAAGCAATATGGCGTGATTTTACCCACTTTGCGTTTTGACTGGACACACGAATTTAAGGACGATAGTCGTCTTATTACAGCCAGTTTCCTAAATGATCCCACCCAGGGAAAATTCGATATAAAAACAAATATCCCCGATAGAGACTACTTTAAATTGGGAATAGGCGCTTCTGCGACTTTTGGCGCTGGCCGGTCAGCCTTTGTCTAT
>NW_014596607.1:0-578 GCF_000485595.1 Priapulus caudatus | reverse complement strand
ATATCTGCATCAGCATATAGATATGAAAGCGGAGTATTCCGCAATTTTCTATTTAGCCAGCGAGGTATTGCCAACGCGCCTGCAACATTAAGGATATCCCAACCACTGACAAACTCTATACCAAGCTCGTCTTTAGTTTTAGGATTTTTTCTAAGCTTTCGCACTGTTACCTGACCAAATATTACAAAAATGATAAGTGCTATGAAAAACACACATAGTACACATACAAAAAGCAGTAATTCAGTATTCACTTAACATCACGCCAACTTATTTGGCACCAAATAAGTATGATGATGAACGATATGCGTATCTGGCTTGATAGTAGCAAGTCATATGCCTGTTTTACTTTGAGCAGTAATGATTCAATCAAATACACCAATTGCATTTAAGGAAACTAATAAAATTAAGCAAGTTCCAGAAAAAACGTATGAGACATAGAAGATTATTGCTAGTACTCGATCGAAAGTATTTGTAGTATCAAACAGAATATCTGCATCAGCATATAGATAACCACCTAGGGGAGAGTTTTCCAGTTTCCTACTCAACCACCTTGGTCTAGCTAAAGCCCCAGCAACATT
>NW_014596606.1:0-578 GCF_000485595.1 Priapulus caudatus | reverse complement strand
AGACACTTTGGGAAACATCAGCGCCAATGCGTCTGACTCGGCGGATTAAGTCTTGCTTTTGTTCATTAGTAGATACATAACCACTGACTTTCAATTGGCCACCGGGTGTTTTCAATACCGAAATATCCGACAAACCAGAATCGCCTATTGCAGAATAAACCTCCTGCTCGACTGTATCCTTAAGACCAAACATACTAAACAAACCGCCTTTATCGCGACTAAAATAGTTTAAGTTGGCTAACAGCAATAAAGCAAAACCACCTAAAAAGAGCCATTTTTTCCAACTATTACTCGCACCTTCATTTTTTTTATTTCTATTATCTTTCAATAAAGCAGTATGTATCGACTTACCTTCTGCATCCACTCGTGGCCAACGACCACCGCCATCACCGACGGCAAAGCCTACTTTTCCAATAGTGACAAGCTGGTACGGCAATAGCGTGACATCATGTAAACCAATATCCTTACCGTCAACAAAGACCGGCTGTGCTAATGGCCTTAAACGCACTCGACCATCTAACAACACCAGCTTTATGTGCCTGTCCGCTACATCTTCGTTATTGAAGATCACGTTGCAC
>NW_014596605.1:0-578 GCF_000485595.1 Priapulus caudatus | reverse complement strand
ACACACTACACACACTACGACACACACACACACACACACACACACACACACACACACACACACACACACACACACACACACACACACACACACACACACACACACACACACACACACACACACACACACACACACACACACACACACACACACACACACACACATAATTGTCCCCGTCCGTGTGTGTATTGCGGTGTATTACCTGGTACCTTACTAATTAACAATTTGCGAACATGCATACGTATGCAGAAACAAATATGGACATATACATACACACATATTATACATATATATATAGACTACGGCTACCTGTCGCTACGTGTACGTCGTACGCCTACGCTGATGTGTATAAACGCCTGCACTGTCGCAGTACATTGTCTGCTTTCTATCCCCTCTATCTCTCTATCCCCTCTATCTCTCTATCTCTCTATCTCTATATCTCTATATCTCTATATCTCTCTATATCTCTATCTCTCTATCTCACTATCTCTCGTTTCTTGTTTTACTTCCTTCTTTCTTTCCTCTACCTTCTCTACCTTCCCCCACCCTCTCTCTGTGTGTCTGTTTCTCGGTATGTC
>NW_014596604.1:0-578 GCF_000485595.1 Priapulus caudatus | reverse complement strand
AACTGCTCGACTGGCTCAAGCTCCTGCTCGCCGAAGACATTCCGCCCTCGGCGCTGCGCGCGGCCGACGGCTCGAAGTCCATGCCCCCGCTCGCCGGCGCGCTGCTCAAGAACGAGCAGGACATGACGCTGTTCGAGCGCCTCATCTACATGAACCGTCACAACCGTTGAACCGTTGATAAGGACGCCGCGCGCAAAAGCCGGAGACACCGCATGCTGATCGACTTCTTCTACACGCTGCGCGACGCGAAGCTGCCGGTTTCCGTGAAGGAGTACCTCACGCTCGTCGAAGCGCTCAAGGCGCGCGTGATCGCGCCCTCGCTCGACGACTTCTACTACCTCGCGCGCATGACGCTCGTGAAGGACGAGCAGTACTTCGACCGCTTCGATCAGGCATTCGGTGCGTATTTTCGCGGCATCGAGAAGAAGTCCGGGCTCGCCTTCGAGATCCCCGAAGACTGGCTCAAGAAGCGGCTGGAGCGCGACTTCACGCCCGAACAGCGCGCGCAGATCGAAGCCATGGGCGGACTCGACAAGCTCATGGAGCGCCTCAAGGAACTGTTCGAGGAACAAAAGGAG
>NW_014596603.1:0-578 GCF_000485595.1 Priapulus caudatus | reverse complement strand
CTATCTCAGTATTAGTTTTTTCAATTTTTGCGGTTTTTTGTCAGCTAGGCATATTGAACCTACTCGGTTTTGGTATTAACCCTTATTCAATGTTAGTGCCCTTTTTAGTCTTTGCCATTGGCGTGAGTCATGGTGTACAGATTATTAACTCTATCATTCACCATAGCGTAACAGGCGCAAATAATATTGATTCTGCCAAGCTGGCTTTTCGTTCACTTTATATCGCGGGTATAACGGCATTAGTCAGTGATGCTATCGGTTTTACTACCTTGATGATCATAGATATAGCGGTTATTCGAGAATTAGCCATCGCTGCCAGTATTGGTGTTGCTATTATTATTGTCACTAATTTAATCGCTTTACCTATTTTAATGAGTTACATCGGCGTTTCTCCTGCGGGCTTAAAATACGCACAAGAATCAGCGCACAAAATTGGCATTGTTGAGGGTTTGTTTAAAAACTTTGCTAAACCTCCCTTAGCAAAAATAGCAATCGCTATTGGCATCCTTTGTTTAGGGCTAGGGCTTTATTACTCACAAGCCATGAAAATAGGCGATTTAGATGCAGGTGCACCTGAG
>NW_014596602.1:0-578 GCF_000485595.1 Priapulus caudatus | reverse complement strand
TATATATATATACGTATATATATATATAAACATATATATATATATATATATATATATATATATCAGGAGTTAATGGAGACAAATATAACACGCATGCAAGGTGGTAGCTTGTTCAAATACTTGGTGGTATTAATAGGTGACCGAGGGGGCTAAATTTCACGACCAAACTGAATGACGACGAGAGAACACGTGTGTATGCCTACAAGTCACATTTATGGCGTGGGATGAAGCCTGGAGGCATGACGATATACTGTTGTAGGTTTCGTCACATCTATTTTATCAATAATCAAATTTTTTCCAATCCCCCAAAAAAAGATAAAATTGCCCTCCTTGCTTCCCCTGGAGGCTACAGCCTGCACACATCAGAAATAAATTATATATATATATATATATATATATATATCCATGAAGCAATGCGGCCAGATGTCAAATCAACCATTGAGGTCCGTGTAAGTGGGCTCTTGCTTAGTTCTTCGCAGTTTTCGTGAGATCTCATTATTTCGCTCTACTCACCACTACGTGCAGGCAGATGCCGTGCTGATCACGAATGTACATATAAGATTGATCGTAATAGTACC
>NW_014596601.1:0-578 GCF_000485595.1 Priapulus caudatus | reverse complement strand
AGAGAGAGAGAGAGCAAGATAAAGAGAGAGAGAGCTATATACGATATATAATATATATATATATATTTATATTCGGTCACTGACAAGACATCTTTATGATGGGATATGTTATACGAATAGAACAGCTAGCTGAAAGAAAAGCAAGCAAAGCAAGAAAAAAATAGCAATTTCCTAAAGGCACTGAATCATAATGGACAAATATATCACACATAATACAGACCCTGGGAGAGCAAAGGTTCAGACTACATGATATATGCGCAGTGTACTGACAAACTATTGCGATAATGTGAACTCCATACACGAATAGTACAGGTGGACATGCAGCAAGATGGACTTGGTAACAACCCTACAAATTTGTAGCAGAACTACACCTACCGTGCACTGCATGGCAAGTAATGTTAATACGACAAATTATAAAGCCAATTAACACCAATGGCACGGCTATGTACCAAACTAACTGAAAGACCAGGGCGAAACAAACGTGAGAATCGGAAATAGACACGACAACGGTTAACTGACCACTTCAGTCTTTTGCGGATATACTCTGGCTTACAGTTCCTCATGTTATAAAATGCTAT
>NW_014596600.1:0-578 GCF_000485595.1 Priapulus caudatus | reverse complement strand
ATAGTTCAGCGGTTGAAAAGGCTGCAATCACCGCATAATTAGTACCGCCCTGACTCAAATCAAACAGTGCAGTCTTCAAACTAGTCATGGCAGGTAACAGCGGTTTCGTTGTGGCGCTACCAACAAGAATCGGAAAAAATTCAATGCAGTTCCCGGTATTACTGATACGTACACTGTTAGGCAACACATTGCGCATGCGTCGTGTCACCTGCTCCACCGCAACGCGGGCCGTAGCTATGAGCTTGGCGCGCTCAGCCGACACCACAAAGCTCTGTGTGGAGGTAATAATATAACGGGTGGTTCCGAGCGCTAAAATGCTCAACACCACAATCACCATGACCAATTCAACCAACGTAAAACCTGTCGGCCGATTGAGGTGACACTTCATTAAAAGTTTCCCCGATAAGCGCTCAGCACCACCGGTTCACTGGCAGCTGAATCTACCGTCACCGTAATCAGTTTTACTGGTCGGCTATTCAACGTTTCATTACTTACCGTCACCGCCATAGTAAAACCGCCATATGCGCTCGGTGGTACGGTATTAAAACCGTGATAATCATCAATATCACCCAGATCAT
>NW_014596599.1:0-578 GCF_000485595.1 Priapulus caudatus | reverse complement strand
GTAAATTTTACGCTAAGCGAAAGTGACGTCATTAGTAATTTAAAAGATGGTATAATAATTAAAAATGTGATTTCTGCATCCTTTGAAAATAATAAAATATTTAACAGTTTTAGCATGATAAATAAATGTAATATCTTATTGATTATTTTATTTCATATCAACCAATAAAAACCAGGAGCATTCTGAACTGCTGCAAACTGCTTCAACCGGAAGACCATCTACCGCAACAGGAAAAGGAGAAAGTTGTTGGAATTTCGTGTTGACTGACCAGAGTCCACGAATTTTCCTTTGGATTTCTACATTGCCACATAGCCCTAAAAGGTAATAATGGCTTGAAATTTTGCACATGTTTATATTTATCAATTTTTATGGAAAATATCGATGCGTTTTCTCGGCGCTGTATTGCTTCTTCTGAACACAACCAACACAAGTTCAAGTTGGTTGCCACACCTGGCAGTGGCAGTGCCAGTGGCACTGGCAGGCAGTGGCTAATACTAATACTAATAGTAATAGTAATACTAATAGTAATAGACTAATACTAATAGTAATAGCTATTACTAGTAATAGTATTAGTAGTA
>NW_014596598.1:0-578 GCF_000485595.1 Priapulus caudatus | reverse complement strand
GATTATAGACCTGACCCCATGACCCATATAATTAAGGGCACCTCTAAAAATGCACTTTTTCCGCGATTGCCGCGTCAGCTCCGTGCTCGAATCCTCATGTATGTCATATACACTGCGGTTCTGCGCGGTGCTTTCTTGCACTCACGAAAAAATTACTATTTTTAGAGGTGCCCTTAAGTCATTTCTCTCGAAAACTGACAACTTTGAGTGTAGAGATAAACAAAGAAGCACGTCCCTGTGCTTAATAGGAGGAAAACGGGGAAATTTAAAATCCACCCGGATTATCAGGTCTATAATTTATCAACCAAAGATGTTACGCTTACCCCATGTCAAGACCACTACGACTGGAATACCCCGATGCGCTTTACCACGTCACCTCCCGTGGTGACCGCAGAGAAAATATCTACCAAGATGACGATGACAGACTGAGTTATTTGTCCATATTGTCAGACACCATAGAACGCTACCAGCAGATAGGCGAGCACTTTGGCGTACACTTTACGACGGTCGGCAGGGTTGTACGGGAAAAGGGGTTGTGATAGATTATAGACCCCATGACCTGCTGACCCCTTCGATTG
>NW_014596597.1:0-578 GCF_000485595.1 Priapulus caudatus | reverse complement strand
AATCCATCCAGTAATCCATCCAGAGATTCATCCAGTAATCCATCCCTATAATCCATCCAGTAATCCATCCAGAGATCCATCCAGTAATCCATCTCTATAATCCATCCAGTAATCCATCCAGTAATCCATCCAGAGATCCATCCAGTAATCCATCCAGAGATCCATCCAGTAATCCATCCAGAGATTCATCCAGTAATCCATCCCTATAATCCATCCAGTAATCCATCCAGTAATCCATCCAGAGATCCATCCAGTAATCCATCCAGTAATCCATCCAGAGATCCATCCAGTAATCCATCCAGTAATCCATCCAGAGATCCATCCAGTAATCCATCCAGAGATCCATCCAGTAATCCATCCAGAGATCCATCCAGTAATCCATCCAGAGATCCATCCAGTAATCCATCCAGTAATCCATCCAGTAATCCATCCAGAGATCCATCCAGTAATCCATCCAGTACTCCATCCAGAGATCCATCCAGTAATCCATCCAGTAATAATCCAGAGATCCATCCAGAGATCCATCCAGTAATCCATCCAGTACTCTATCCAGAGATCCATCCAGTAATCCATCCAGT
>NW_014596596.1:0-578 GCF_000485595.1 Priapulus caudatus | reverse complement strand
ATATATATATATATATATATATATATATATATCGTAGCTGTAATAACGAAGTTGAAGAGATCGTATATATATATATATATATATATATCCGTTAGCTGTCTGGACAAGAATTTGACATGTGTGTAGCATATTTCTCGCACGCTGTCCGCGTTTGGAAACTGTATTTTGCCGCTAACATGGCGTATATATCTTCAATGCAAACATATTCGCAGCCTGCTGAATGCCAACAAGATCACATGCATCAGGAGAGACGCATTCCGTCAGCTGAGCAGCCTCAACCTGCTGTAAGTTAATCACGAGTAATTATCCACATCCTACAGGTACAGAGCCTGCATGCGCCAGTTTATCGAGAATTTGATGAATATTAATGAATTCCTGACTGTAAATTTCGTACGAATCCTTCTAGCAGTTTATTACGTTTGAACTCGCTGGGATGATTTTTTAGAGGTGACACTGAATTTGATTTCCTAATAGGATCGTCGTAACCCAGGCACGCACGCACGCACGCACGCACGCACGCACGCACGAACGAACGCACGCACGCACACACGTACACACACGCGCGCGCAAACACACAT
>NW_014596595.1:0-578 GCF_000485595.1 Priapulus caudatus | reverse complement strand
TATCCAACGTGGTATTTATTTTCCGGTCCTTCCAAAGGAAAAGTCAATATGGACTCGGAGACTCTATTCTATGGAAGAGGCACGTCACTTAGAATAGCAACAGCATTGAAAGACCAAGAGTAGATAATATCTAGATATGTTATATATTATCTACTCTTGAAAGACACATAGGCCGGAGCATTCCAGTGGAATTATTCACAATGACATCCACGTTTAATTAACTTTCGCACAGCGCAGCAGCAAGTTTACTCTGGAACGCCTGCCACATCTTTATTACTGCCACAAAAACTTACTTGTCTAGCACAGGTTGCCAGCGCTCGCGTTCCTACTCCTAGTATACTAGGCAGCATATTATCGCTCACTCTTGCCTTTAATCTTCCATCGTCGTCTTCTTAGTCTTTTTTCTTCGTTTTCTTCTTCTGCTTCTCCCGTTTTAGTTTTCGTCCTCTGCTACTATTGCTGCTTTCCTTTCTTTTTTCTTTTTTTTCTTCCTTTTCTTTCTTCTTCTTCTTTTTCCTTCTGGGGTGCTCTCAGGGATATATGACAAACATCTACAGTGCTAAAAGTCGATCCCTCTT
>NW_014596594.1:0-578 GCF_000485595.1 Priapulus caudatus | reverse complement strand
CAGCCGGTTGCCAAGATATCTGACAGTCCGGGTAAAGAAATGTGCGAGGACGAAGTGTTCCTCCAATATCTAGCCAGCGTCTTCAACATCCAACGCCTCCTAGCAGTCTGTCGAACTTAACGGATCGAAGCGAAAAATCGAGGGTTTAGGATCAGATTTCTGCTTGTTTGCAGGCTCATAGCCATAGCTATGGGGCAAAAAAGAGCGGGAATATGGACCAAACCATCGGATTTGCAGCCGGTTCATGGAAAGTCCGACAGCCTGCTAGCCTAAGGATCAAGCACATATGAGAATTGCAGTAGCTCAACAGAACGATACGCTTGGGGACGTCGAGGGCAACCTGCTTACTAAAAACAGATTGCAACCGGCAGACACCTGCCGAGCGTTGCCAAATATTCAAAATATCCAAAAACACAGAAATTGGGCGACCTGTCGCTGGTGCTGAGGTGCGCATGTTTACAAAAGAGAACGTCACAATCGTAGCTCGTGAAGTGATCAGTCATGGCTTTTTGAAAATCTTCCGACTGAAACTCACCCATCCACTCTTTGGCGGCGGTGAGCCGGAACCCTATATCCGC
>NW_014596593.1:0-578 GCF_000485595.1 Priapulus caudatus | reverse complement strand
AGAGAGAGAGAGCGAGAGCGAGAGCGAGAGAGAGAGAGAGAGAAGAATTGTATTACGAGACGTGCATTCAAATCAATTTCTTTGATTCCCATCTGCCCCTTTCTGTACATAAGAATGACTATCCTCTGGGGCTCTGGGGCGAGAGTACTGAAGATTCTTTGGCTGTATTCGCCTCCCCTTGCCCCCATTTCCCCTATCGCTTCATCAGCCGTTGTTATCTCTCACTCTCATCTCTACATCCCCTTAACTGCATTTCCTCCCTAATTCCAATTTTCTTCTTCTTTCTCTCTTCATGCTTTGGGCTCATCCTTTCCTTCTCCTCCCGTCTCCTTGTCATTATCTCCGTCTCCGATCCCCTCCCTTCTCCGTGCTCATCAACTCCCTCCCCTTTTACTCCTATTGGCCTTCCTTCCCTCCCACCTTAGTCCCCTCTCTCCCATCTCTCATGGGCTCCCACGTTGGAAGGTATATTGGCCTTCCCTCTCTCCCATCTCTCTCATCTCTCATGAGCACCCACGTTGGAAGGTATATTGGCCTTCCCTCTCTCCCATCTCTCTCATCTCTCATGAGCTCCCACG
>NW_014596592.1:0-578 GCF_000485595.1 Priapulus caudatus | reverse complement strand
TTCATTGCGCGGTTACTCTCACAACAAAACCTAAAGACCTGGAACTGAGCTTTAGGTCATTATTGCGCGCCGCAATGAAGCCGACATTGACAGGGTTAAAGAGGGAGGTTTGAATACTCTGATGAACGATCTTTCGCCCCTCAAGATAAGTATCTGAAGGGTATTTTCCACACAGACACAGACTGAGCGTGCCATCTACATCATTAGACCATTTGGCAAACGAGGCAAAACCATATAGGAAGATCGGCTTCAGTTGATATTCGGGGGCACCATCAGACGAGTCAGCCGACCAACCCAACGACGAGAACAAAAACACAAACATTCTTTGCACAAAGCCAAGCAGGGGGAACGTATTCAGGTAGTATTTATGTTTCATGCTCAGAACCTAGATTTGATTACACTGTGCCGTTCAGTACAAAAAAACATAAGCCGCTGACATCAGCCGAGATAAGCTTATGGTTTTAGGCTTCTCACACAGCTCTCATCCAATCAGGAAAGCCTGAGGAAGCACCAGACAGTAAATGTCTACTCCTTGAGTTATAACTTTTTTCAATTAAAGGTGAGTATAGACCACAGCT